>NC_048300.1:91623168-91844286 GCF_013100865.1 Trachemys scripta elegans
TCAGATCCCGATACAAACATTAAATACAGAAACATTCAACTCAGCATGGGTATTTTTGTGTGACTATCAATTTGTGGAGAGACAAGAATGAAACTACTGTCTGTGCTATCCAGGACTTTCAACCAAACCAATATTTAGGTGGGATGGTGCCATCTCTAGGGATGCAGGATATTCAGGCCTGCCTCTGCCAGATGGAAGCTTTGCAGAGCATCAAGATCCATCTGATGATGCATACAGCACACGGCTTAGTGGAAATGGGCTTAAATGAACCTCTTAGTCCCCTCTGGCTCTTTCTAAGAACAAGATTTCAATTGAGAGGTGGAATCAAGGGAAAGAGAGCTTGGTATGGGTGATGTTAAGGGAGACAACCTATCCTGAAGGACGATCCCTCACTCTCACAGATCTTGAGAGACAGGCCAGTCCTCGCTTACAGACAGCCCCCCAACCTGAAGCAAATACTCACCAGCCACCACACACCACACAACAAAAACACTAACCCAGAAATCTATCCTTGCAACAAAGCCTGTTGCCAACTCTGTCCACATATCTATTCAGGGGACACCATCATAGGACCTAATCACATCAGCCACACTATCAGAGGCTCAATCATCTGCACATCTTCCAATGTGATATATGCCATCATGTGCCAGCAATGCCCCTCTGCCATGTACATTGGCCAAGCCATACAGTCTCTATGCAAAAGAATAAATGGACACAAATCAGACGTCAAGAATTATAACCTTCAAAAACCAGTTGGAGAACACTTCAACCTCCCTGGTCACTCAATTACAGATCTCAAAGTCGCAATACTCTAACAAAAAAACTTCAAAAACAGACTCCAATGGGATACTGCAGAATTGGAATTAATTTACAAACTAGACACCATTAAATTAGGCTTGAATAAAGACTGGGAGTGGATGGGTCATTACACAAAGTAAGAACTGTTTCCCCATGCTAATTTTTTCCCCTACTGTCACTCACACCTTCTTGTCAACTGTTGGAAATGGGTCATCGTGATTATCACTACAAAATTTTTTCTCCTGCCGATAATAACTCACCTTAATTAATTATTCTTGTTACACTTGCTATGGCAACACCCACTTTTTCATGTTCTCTGTGTATATATATCTTCCTACTGTATTTTCCACTGCATGCATCCGATGAAGTGGGTTTTAGCCCATGAAAGCTTATGCTCAAATATTTGTTAGTCTCTATGGTGCCACAAGTACTCCTTGTTCTTTTATCTTATGAGAAGTGTTTTAGAGGTTGACTTGTTTAGCCTAACTAAAGAAAAGGGAGATATGATTGCTGTCTATAAATACATCAGAAGATTAAACACCAGGGAGGGAGAGGAGCTATTTAAGTTAAGGGCCAATGTTGGCACAAGAACAAATGGATATAAACTGGCCATCAACAAGTTTAGACTTGAAATTAGATGAAGGTTTTTAACCATAAGAGAAGTGAGGTTCTGGAGCAGCCTTCCAAAGGGAGTAATGATGGCAAAAAAATTAACTTTTTAAAGACTGAGCTTGATAAGTTTATGGAGGGGATAGTGTGGTGACGTTTCCTACAATGGCATATGGCCCATCCGCGACTTCTATTAGCAAATATCTTCAATGACTGGAGATGGGACATTAGATGGGGTGGGCTCTGAGATACTACAGAGCATTCTTTCCCAGATGTCTGGTGGGTCTTGCCCACATGCTCATGGTCTAATTGATCACCATATTTGAGGTCAGGAAGGAATTTCTCCCCAGTTCAGATTGGCAGAAACCCTAGAGGGGGTTCACCTTCCTCTGCAGCAGGGAGCACAGGTCACTTTCTGGTCTGAACTAGAGTAAATGGTGGATTCTCTGTAATTTAAAATCTTTAAATCAAAACTTGAGGACTTAAGTAATTCACCCATGGGTTATGTGTCTATTACAGGGTGGGTGAGGTTCTGTGGCCTGCAATGTGCAGGAAGTCAGACTAGAGTATCAGAATGGTCCCTACTGGCTTTAAAATCTATGAGTCTTTAAATGAGGCAAGCACACATTGTCCAAAACTCAAAAAAAAAAAAACTTCAAAGCAGCCTGAGCCCTCCCACCAGCTCCTGCCTCCCGTAGAACTGACAACAGACAGCACCACCCACCAGAAGAAGGCTTTGCTTCAGTCCTGTTACTTCCTAAGTATTTCTTCCAAACCACAGCCACCTGCCCCTTAATGGGAAAGCGAAAGTCTATTACAATATATTACTTTTCCCTAGAAGAATAGACACTTTGCAATTGCCCATTTTCCTTCACTGCTAGGCATAGAGGATGGCACGCATGTTTCCCTGAGGGCTCCTAGTGTTGAAAAAGTTTAGAAAAACAGGAAACTCATATATTGTATGTAGTGTTGTAGTAGCCGTGTCAGGCCCAGGATATTAGAGAGACAAGGTGGATGAGGTAGTATCTTTTATTGAACCAACTTCTGTTGGTGAGAGAGACAATAGTGAGAGTGTGTGTGTGTGTGTGTGTGTGTGTGTGTGTATCCAGACTACAGTGACTGTTGCTAGACTTCCTGGATAATGCCATTAGCCCTAGGTTTCCCTTACCCCTTTGCTCTCCATTTTCCATCTTCATTCAGGTTACCCACACTTCTACCTTTTCTCTGGAAAAGGGTAACATTTTAGAAAGGAGTAAAATATTGTACCCAAGGTTTGCACCCTCTGGGGTATTAATATATTTGTACTGTGATCCAGATCCTAGACAATGTTAGGGCTTCTTTGCCCAACATTTACTGCACAAAGCATTGTGATGCCAGTTTAGCCATTCACACACATTCTACACCCTCCTCCTTTTTGTCCCGGATGTAAAAACTAGTCACAAGCAAGAGGGAGTGAAACCAGAATGCCCCTGAACTCCAGCTGTCTCTGCTGCTGTAACAGCCTCTTGGAGCCATAGGTAGCTGGTCTTAAATTGAAAGCAGTCCTGAAGTTGGCCTAAGTCATGCTGGTGCCAGTTTGGCCCCCATCCAACCCAAGGTATAAAATGAGGTATAAAGGTGACTCAGAGGCACTCTGCCTCCATCTTTGGTCCTGCACTCAGAACAGTGCTGTCAGGTTGAAATATCTGGTTCTGTATCTTGAGCAACATAGGGGTGGGGAGATAAATGCATGCTTCAAGGGGGGAAAGAACCTAAAAAACCCAGAGGATTATTTCATTAATTTGAGCATGTTCTCACTGATCTGATTTCAAAATGAGAGCTGTGTATGTCCCCCAAAGGGTTGCCACCACAAGTGAAGACAAGTCCAGGTAATTTGCTTGCAACAGCTGATATGCTCCTTCTTCTTTTAGTGTCATTATGAAAAACATATCTAACTACTGAAAGTAGTTTAACTTTAATTAACTTTAATTTTCATGATTGCTTGATAATCACTAAAACTTTAATATATTTACTGCTATCGGGCAAAATCCAAACTTTTATTTAAAAGGACTAAGTTTAATGCAACTTATTTTATGTAATGTCACTTTTTCCTTTCCCCCATTTCCTTTTTCCTTTAACTCCCTGAGGTCTGTGAAAGCTAAGAGTCAGTGCAGCAACTTTAAGATTTAATAAGTATTCCACTGCTTCATAGTCCTTCATCACTCACTTTTATTAACTGTTTTGTCTAACTGCTTTGCCTTCAGGTAGATGGAAAATTAGTGATTTATTCAATTGTTTTATGAAAAAAATAGTACTGTACATCTAACTGCATCTGTAACTGACACTCTTACTGCTGGGCAGTATTGGCCTATACCCAGGTGGTTAGTGCAATGGTAGAAAAATAGTTCTCTGCCTTTGTATTGACAGCAGTTAACCCTTAACTCTTATAGGCTACAGTGTTTCTAGGCCCCAGAAAGGATCTGATCTCTTATAGGTGCGATGGAAACAGGCCTTGGGAAAATATAGCTAAGGAATTTTCTCTTTTGTTTAAGACTATAATCCAGCATTAAATCCTACATATTCAATAGATTATTCCTGTCTAGTTTAGCAGACAAGGCCCAGAAAGAAAACAAATGATCAGACTTCCCTGTCCAGTATAATTAAAATTCACTTGCTAATGCAACTTTTTTTATAGATCTCTCAGACACTACTTCCCCATACAACCAATTTTAAAAATATTTACATTTAGAAGGAAAAGGAAGACCAGGGACAGAGTAAGCCATTTACTCAATGAAGAGGAAACGACAATAACAGAAGACGTAGCAACAACCAGAATGTTAAATGTTATTTTCTTTGCTTCAGATTTCACCAAAAAGGTTAGCAGTGATTGGATGACCAACATAGTGAACATCAGAGTAAATGAGGTAGGATCTGAGGCTAAAATAGGGAAAGAATAAGTTAAGAAATACTTAGACTAGTTAGATGTCTTCAAGTCAGCAGGACCTGATGAAGTACACCCTAGAATACTTAAGAAACTGGCTGAAGAGCTCTCTGAGCCATTAGCGATGAACTTTGAGAGCTCATGGAGGACGGAAGAGATTTCAGAGGACTGGAAAAAGGCTAATATAATACCTATATATAAAATGGGGAATAAGGACTGTGATGCTGGTAGACCAGGTGCCAGTCCATGCTAAGGCCTCAGGCCTCCCAGAACATTTACAAATGCATAGCTGGAAACCAGTTTTGCATACCTGTGTTAGCACTATCAAAATAGATACTAGATGTTAAGTTGATAAGAATGTGTTCAGTGTTTAGGCTTTATGAACTGCTTGTAGGATGCTGCATATATTGATCAAATTTATAATCTCTATAGCCCATGGTATAAAGTTATATTGAGTGTTTGCACTGTAAACCTCTGTAACTGTGTAACTCAAACAGGAAAAGAAGCATTGATTAAGGTAAAGTACTCTTACGGCACACAAGATGGCCCATTGAAGGCAAATGACATACTGTGTAGCATCAAAGGGGAGGGATTTGGTTGATTGCACTCCTAACTCCCTCCTGGAAGGAGAGACATTGCACATGAACTCATCCCCATCAGCTTGAATTCTCGGGTGAAGGGGGATAAAAATTCCTGACAAGGAGAAACTGATCTCTTTTCTGTTTGGACTCTCACAAGGGCTGGAGCTAAGAAACAAAAGCAGAGATCCCCAGGGTTAACCTGGTTTAGGCCAAAAAGACATTCAGTGGACAGATTATTACATCTCCTTCATCTTTTGGAGCCATAGATTGTAATTCATTTGTGCTTATATGTTGCCACTTTAACCTGTAAATAACTCTCTCATTTCTTTTTCCTAGGTAATGAATCCTTAGTTTACTATAGGATTGGCTACCAGCATTGTCTTTGGTATAAGATATGTGGTGCAAATTGATCTGGGGTAAGTGACTGGTCTCTTGGGACTGGGAGCAACCTGAATATTTTGAGATTTTTGGTGTAAATGACCATTTATCTCTAAGTCTAGCATATAGTGCTTCAGAAAGTCACATTTGTTACTACGTTGGTGAAATCTAATTATAGAACATATCACGAATTTGGGGTATCTACCATGCATTTTGACAGTCTGCCCTGAGGTTGGCACTCACAGTCGTGAACCACTCCAGACAGCATGACAAGGACAACCCAGGGAATTATAGACCAGTCAGATTAACTTGGAACCTGGAAAGATAATGAAGCAAATTAACAATCAGTTTGTAAGCACCTAGAAGATAATAACATGATAAGTAACTGTCAATATGGATTTCTCAAGAACAAATCATGTCAAACCAACCTGATATCCTTCTTTGACAGGGTAACAAGCCTGGTGGATAAGGAGGAAGCAGAAGATGTGATATATTTGAACTTTAGTAAGGCTTTTGTTACTATCTAACATGACCTTCTCATAAGCAAATTAGGGAAATATAGCCTAAATTAACCGGTTATAAAGTGGCAGCAGTTCTGCTTTTAAAATTATGGTATCTCCATAGCAATTAAAGCATCCAAAAAGACAGGAGGAGAGTAAATATGATGCACGAAATAAGGAGCAGGATTTCACAGTGTGGTTCGGTAAATGAGGACTTGACCTAACACAAGAGATAATGATGGGGAGAATTTGATTGCTGCTGCTAAGTTAGGTGAAGAATCTTTGTTAACAGTATGACCTAGCATACCGTACTGACAAATGCCCAAAACCTTGTGACTCTCTGTATCTCGGGGAAACACCCTACATCTACATGTTCATCTTTATAAAATGATTGTGTGGTATCCAATGCAAAGTGTGTCATGTTGCATGTCTTTGGAAGGCTCATGATGCACTGAGCATGGTTGTTATAGTGATGTTATAGTAACTGTTACAGTAATGTTATAGGTTATAATTTCATGTATATAGTTATGAGACTGAAAATGTATCCTCATGGCTTAAAGCAAGCCCAGGCAAAAACTCTCCAAGAACAGAGAGGCAGTTCACACCTCATCAGGGCATGTATGGGACAAACCCAGCCCAGCCTCACGAGAACAAAGGATGCAGGCCTAGGCCACAACAAAAGGATCTGTTAGACTCTGAGTGAGCCATGCCCCTTCCCTTGGTCAGTATGGGACTGCGATGAAGTAATGCTCACCTGACTGTGAAGTGGGGGGGGCGGCAAAGCCAAGAGGGAAGAAAGGACATAATAAAAGGGAGAGACATTTGCCATGCTCTCTCTCTCTTCCACCTACATCTACAGACACCACACCAAGTGACTGAAGCATTGATCAAAGGAGAGAGCCTGGCTGAAGAGCAACCAGCCAGCTGTGGTGAGAAGCATCTAAGTTTGTAAGGCCATTGAAAGTGTTAAGATCAGCTTAGAATGCATTTTGCTTTTATTTCATTTGACCAAATCTGACTTGTTATGTTTTGACTTATAATCGCTTAAAATCTGTCTTTATAGTTAATAAATTTGTTTGTTTATTCTACCTGAAGCAGTGTGTTTGGTTTGAAGTGTGTCATAGGCTCCCCTTGGGATAACAAGCCTTGTACATATCAATTTCTTTGTTAAACCGATGAACTCATATAAGCTTACAGCGTCAAGCAGGCATAACTAGGCACTGCAAGATGGAGGTTCCCAGGGTTGTGTCTGGGACTGGAGGTATTGGCTAGTGTCATTCGGTTGCACAATCCAAGGAGCAGCTTACATACTAGAGGCTGTGGGTGAACAGCCCAGCAGTGGGGGTTCTCACAGCAAAGCAGGGTTAGGGTGGCTCCCAGAGTCAAGGATTTGAGTGTCCTAGCAGATCAGCAGTCCAGATAACACCAGAGGGGAACATCACAGTGGTGCAGCAAGCAGGGTATATGTGCAGCTTATTACTCCAAATGGAGTTCACACTTCAAGCACTGATATTTGTAATTTTAAGTGAGTTTTAAGTGCAGTGACTAAGAACAGTCAGGAGGAGGTCACAGTTTTGTTATTTTCTGATTGTTTATTTTGGGTGAGGGAAATAAGCACAAGAAAGCAGAAAAATGACTACCAGTGAGGCAGCTACAAAACTAGAACTGGCCAGACTGGAAGCAGAAGAGAAGGCAAAGGGCTGCGAGTTTCAAATGTGTCAGGCAGAAATGAGGCTCAAAGAAGCAGCTGCGGCCAAGGAAACTATGGAGGCAGAGACAGCCAGAGAGGCAGCCAGAGAGGAGGATGCACAAAGAAGGGCCATGGAAGAAAGAGAGTGGGAAGAAAGAGAAAGAGAGTGAAAACACCAACTGGACCTGCTAGAGAACCAGAACCCCCCGACCCCAATGACTCCCATCACTCCAAAAATCCACAAATAGGAATACTTATGTCCTGCATACAGTGAGGAGGATGATATTGCTGAATATCTGACTACCTTTGAAAGACTGTGTGTAATACATGAAATCCCTGATAAGTGAGTTCCTACCCTGATTATGAAATTAACTGGAAAGCTTGAAATGTATTCAATGGAATTGAAGATGCTTTAGACTATTATAAATTTAAAGATACGGTTTTGCGAAGTTTTCAGATTACCCCTGAAACATATAGAGTTAAATTTAGGAATCTTAAGAGAGATATTGGTATGAGGAATGAGGAATATGTAAATAAAATGAAAGATTTGTTGGGAAAATGGGTGAGGGGGGAAGAGGTGGCAAGTTTTGAGAGAATGTTGGATCTTATTGCTCAAGAGCATTTCCTTAGCATATGTACGGCTGATGTAAAGCAGTGTCTATGGGACAAAGATGTAAAGTCTGTGGATGAGATGGCTTTTTTAGCTGATGCTTTTCAACAGAATCAGGCATCTACTGAGGGCAGGCCACAGAAAGAGGGGTTTAAAACTGGTGGGAAGGGAGGATCGTATTTTGCCCCTGGGAAGAGAGAAGTGGGTTAGGAGCCTAAACATTCTCTTACCCCAAAACATTCCTCTAATCCTCATCCCAAATCTCCTGTAAAAGCAGAAGAGCCCAAAAGGTGCTATCAGTGTAATTCCACTGATCACCTGAGGAATAAAGGACCTGTAGTAGGAGGGAGCAGGCAACCAATAGCTCATGTTAGCTCTGCTGACCTCAGCACAGAAACCTCACAAGCAATTGAAACTTATCATATTGGTTCTGTGAGGTTAGCCTCTGCAAAACTAGATATGGAGCATGTTAAGGCTGTCCAAATTGATGGCAGGAAATACTTGAGGCAAAGGGATACAGGGGCCCAGATCTCTCTGGTTAAGCAGAGTGTGCTCCCAAAGGCCAGTATGCTTCCTGGCCAAATGGCAGAGATTGTGAGGGTAGGCAAAAGCAGATTCCTCGTACCACTAGCTAAAATCCATGTGGTTTGGAAAGTGTTTTGACTGTGGGGGTAATAGAACACCTCCTCGTTGACCTGCTTCTTGGTAATGATTTTTTCCGTGTAGCTCAGGTTAAAATATTTGCCTGTAGCAGGAGGAAGTTTTATGCTGGGACCCCCGAGGGAAAGGGTAAGGTCTCAGGAACTGCTGAGAGAATGGGAGAGAATATCCTTGATTCTTCGGCACCAGGGGGGAAGCCACATGCTTCCAGATGGGAGGATGGTTGAGACCAACTCCTGCACTGCAGCTGAAGGCAACACCACATTAGGAAGGGATGGGGGTGTAATGCCTGCCAGGGAGAGAACTTTCCAGGTTGTTAGCTGCCAGCAGGTCGCAGATGAACCAGAGGCAAAACCAGTTCTAGGGAGCATAAAGCAATGAGTCCCAGAGGCGAGCCCAGAGAAGGGGCTGGGGATCTCAGAAACCACTGATGTGGGTGAGGATTCCTGTGACTCTGTGACACAGGGAAGCAGTGTGCTTCCAAGTATAGGAGGGGCTGAGCCTAGCTTGTTTCCAGCAGAAGGCAACATGCCCTCAGGTGCAGGGGCAGAAGAGGTGTTGTCAGTGATTAAGGCACTGTCCCAGTTGTTAGCTGGCAGACTTCTGTAGCTGAACAAGAGACAGAACCCTTCCTAGGGAGCACAGAGAAATGTGTCTTAGGAGGGGGCCCAGAGAAGGAAACTGGGGAAGGAATAGTGGGGGTACAGAAATATCTCCTCACTAGTCACTTGGGGCAGGATTTCCAGGATACTAGGAGGATGGCTGGGTCAGCATCTGTGCACCCAGGCACTCAGCCTGTGACCCAGGTTTTGCAAAGGAACTGTGTAACTGACCTCCTGGAGGAAAGCAGTCACATAGCTAACTTCTTAGGGACAGAGAAAGGGGTGGCGGAGGGTACCCCAATCCAGGTCCCAGTTTTTCAGCATGCTATTTCTGATAAGTTTTTAGAAAGTAACTGTGTCTCTTTAAATCAAGAGGTAGCTCCAATGCCTGTGATAACAGAGGAGTTGGAACCAGAAAATTGCCAGGTGGTAGTTTGCCAAAATACAAATAACCCAACTGACAGAGAAGGGGATGTTTTCCCCCAGGCTGGTGAGACACAGAGAACAGTTATGGGGAAGCTGCTGGGAAAAGGTTAATCTGATCAAAGGGTAAACACATAGTCCAGAGAATACAGATCACAGCCCTCTAGGGGGCAGGGAAAGACTCAGTGCTGGGAGTGGGAAACACAGGGTAACCCCAAAAGGGGAGCTGGATTTTCTGCATATGTACAGTCCTGGGGTTGGGAGCCCGTTCCCCAAAGGGGAACACCTATCTTGCCAGACTCTGAGGCACCAAAATTCCAAATACATGATTAAATTAAGAGCCCACACAAAGGGAAACACTGGAAGGAAAGAAAAGCCAGTGACTGATTACATGGGAGAGAGTCAAAGGACACCATGGGTAATGAACAAACTAACCTCAAACTATTCTATCTAAACAGAGGGCGTGGTATCATAAAGATACTTGTAAACACTCATCTGTGATAACATTAATACCAAAATGTTTAAGTTTTGGGGATAAGAATTTTGACACAGATGTTAAACCTTATAATAATGCTACTTTTCAGTTAATACCTGTAAGCAGGTTTACAGCTTATCAAAGCAGAAAAAACCATAAAAAAACCTGGTTTGCTGTATGTGAATGGGGAAACTGAGGCACACTGCCTCATGGCCTTAATGGCTGGATGCCAGGAGAACTATAATACAAACTGCCTTTGATCTCGTCAGTGACTAACCCTCTTGCAGTAAACTAAGAGGGAAGGTATGATGATCTGTACCTCAGGGTAAAATGATTGTGTGGTATCCAATTGGAGCAGCCTCTGCAAGGGTGTCTGTTTAGTAAGGATTGAGCCCAGAGGAGCTCATTAGTCTTCTCCTGATTCACACTTTTGTATAACAATACAGGACAATGTTGCCTGCTGTTCAGGAAGTCTGAACTGAAAGTCTGGAGAGCTGGGTTCTATTCCTGACTTTTTCCCTTGGCTCACTGTTTGATCTTGAGCAAGACACAAGTCTTCCATCAGTAAATGGAGGATGATATTTATCTTAGGGGAGCACTTCAAGATCCTTTGGAAGACAGGTATTTATATAATTATTCTTACATAGTTTGCAAAGTGCCTTGAGATGAAACTAACTAAGGAAAAGCAGCATACAATTTCATAGATGAATAAAGAGTAGTGCAGATCTACAATGCTTTACTTCGTAATGGCTTGTGATATTTCATACTCTTGGGACAAATTACAGTTTTGATGTAGGGCCCAATGTCATTTCTATAAATGTTCTATGGTGGTGGTGGTGTGAGTTGGGAGTGCATTTGTTTTCAAAATGTGACCTTTTTCTCCCTAGAAAAAGTCAAGTTTTGTGAATCTGTCCCAGGCAAAATGAAAACAAATGAAAAGTTCTTCATTGAGCTATACAAATTATTTTTGGTCATTCCGTCAGTAATGAAAACCACTTCACACAGCTTTAGTCAGATCTCTTGATCATCTGAGGATCGCTCTGTGAATAACTTCTCAAGAGAGATGTTAGCCTTCTGTTGTTCTCATCTGCATCCCTTCCAGGGGCTCAACTCAGCTTATATCGAAGTCAATGGAATTTGGACTGAGCTCCAGAACAGGAGGAGCAAGGCTGCTAAATATGCATTAAATATTTGCCCTCCAGACACACATAGAGAGTTCAGTCAGAAACATTTTTATGTTCATGAACAACAAAAATTTGAGATTAACTATGTATGTTATATAGACAAGAGCTAGGAAAAATCTAACTCTCTGTAGAGCTAATACTCTGTCCATATCTTACAAAGCTATGTGATGGTGTGACTCGATGCACAGACTGACAGGACAGGGATTGACCCTTCTGCTGAGGAAGGGTCTCAATTGCTAAGAATGATAGTCACGCAAGAATGAGTCACATGATCAAACAGGGTCAGAAGATGAACAGGCAAGCACTGAGCTCCATTGGAGTCAGAGAGCAGGAAGGGTCCTACAGGAAACAGCCTTGGGTCAGGGGGAAAGGACCTGGGAATCCAAAAAGGGGGCACAATAGAAAAAATCTGGGAAAGACATGCAGGGAGTGGGATGGTTCTCCTGTAGTAGAGCCAGATTGCTGGGAAGTGCTAAGAGGCTCTCTGTGACCCCAACCAAGAAGAGGCCTAGAGAGAGAGAGAGCACCCAAGAAGGGGCTGTGGGAAAGATTTAAAGTTAGAATGGGGTGGAAAGTAGTCACAGAGTTGAAGCTAGGGATCTGAGTACCTGGGGATCTTAGCTGTTTGCTACTGAGTCCCTGGACTAGAACCCAAAGTAGATGGCCTGAGATCCCCTGCAGGCTCACTGATAAAGGAGGTCAGATACATAGAGCAGAAGGATTATGCAGCCAGCCTGAAGCCCCAGCATGACATTGCTGGATGATTGTCTTGGACTTTTTGTTAACTGCTGTAAAGGAGGAGAAGGCTCTATGTTTTAGTCTTCTGAACAAATTATTAAGAGGCAATGGAATCATCCTATCAAAGAGGAGGAGATAGAAGTGTCTGGAGCCAAAAGATGGAAGACTGAGGCACAGAATACCAAGTATACACAGAAATTAAGATAATTTTGTCACAGAAGGAAAATGTCACAGAGGTCATGGAAGTCATGGAATCTGTGACTTCCAGAGACTTCAGTGACATTTTCTGCTTCAGCCTCCCGGGCTGCAGGACTCCGGAGCTGACAGCCAGTGGGGCCCTGGCAGGGTTCCAGCAACAGGCGACAGCAGTGACAAGCAATGGGGGGCCCCCTGCAGAGTTCCAGCGACAGGTGACAGACTCCTGAGGGGGCCCTCCTCAGGTGACAGCCTCACAAGGGCGGAGGGGGATGCCTCGGGCAAGCAGCTGGGGTGTCCTGTTTTTTCTTTGGGAAATATGGTCACCCTGCAGCTCCCAGCCGCCGTGGGCAGAGGGGGAACCCCACAGCTCCCAGCCACCACGGTGGTGGGGGAAACCATGGAACTGCCGCAGCAAAAGTCACAGACAGGTCACGGCTTTCCTGATTTTTGTTTATTGCCCATGACCTGTCCATGACTTTTACTAAAAATACCTATGACAAAATCTTAGCCTTAGCCATCATCACATGGTTATGGAAAGCATATGCAATGATTCTGGAGGACAAATATATTTTAATTCTAGATTATCTTTTATAACATTAAACAGTGTTTACTTTCCTCACTTAGTATTTTTCTCTTGATGTTGTTCGTATGTCACATAGTAGGATTGGCCACTGCTACATTATCTGAATTAATGTAATTGACAATACCAAGATCATGATATTTTACTGAATAAAAGAAAACTAAATTGATATAAAATATCTCATGACAATTGCCCATATACCATTAGCCCTGGATGCATAGAATGCTTTCATAAATGTATGTATTTTCATACAAAAATTTCATCCAACAGTTAAGGTTGCTCTACACAACAAACCTGACATGAAGGAAACCTATAAGCTATGTAACCATACTATATGCTACTGTCATGTGAGACACTCATTTTGCAGTGGTGTAAATGGTTTTCCATTGCACTACATGTGGCGCAGAACAATGGGGAATCAGACCCCTAAATTTCTATAACTGTCTTGAGGAAACTTCTTTAACCTGAGAGATGTTTCTAACCCTCATTTCATTTCCTCCTCTCCCCACTCCCCAAACAAATAACAATAAAAAAAAACTAAACCATCCTCTAGGGTCAGGGCAACGTGGACTATCAGTCACAGTCTGTAAAGCAGCCCTTCAGCGCAGGGCAGCATGGCCTAGCGGCCAGAGTCTATAGCGCCCCCTTTGGTGCAGGGCAGCGTGGCCCAGCAGCCAGAGTCTATAGTGCCACCCTTCAGTGCAGGGCAGCATGGCCTAGCGGCCAGAGTCTATAGCGTCATCCTTTGCTACAGGGAAGTGGCGCCTAATGGCTGGAGTCCATAAAGCAACCCTTTGGTGCAGGGTAGCATGGCCTAGTGGCCAGAGTCTATAGCATTGGGTGTGACTGCCCCGGTAGGGGGGCCCAGGCCCACCCGACTCCACCGGGCCCCGACCCAGGGCCCTAACAGTGGCGTAGCAGCTTGCCACTGACTCAGCGGGGGGGTCCTACCGAAACACGCTGAGTTGCCCTGGGTGGGAGGTACCACTCCGACACCCTCCCTAGGTCACTTCCTACCAGAGTCTGTGATGGGGTTTCCCATGAGACGTCGATTCCCCTGTGTTCGGCAGGTCCAGTCGTTCCAGGGTCTCCTCCAGTCGCCGGGGTGCAGGCGGGCTGTGGACGGCTGCAATTCCCAGCGTAGTCGGAGGCTGTGACTGGCCCGCCACAGGAGCTTCCTAGGCAGGTCCTTCCCCTGCGGCTTCCCCCCAGAATAAGCCAGTCTCCCTCTCTTTATACTACTATAGCACTTGGAACATGCCCAGTCTTGCCAGAGAGGCAGGTCTTCCACTGTCAACACCTGGGGCTTAACCCTGTCTGGGCTCGTGCAGGGTAAGCTGACCCCGTCACACACACACCCCTTAAGAAGGACCCCCGGGCCTTAAGAAGGCCCGTCTCCCCGTCCTCCTCTCCCTGTCTAGAAAAGAAATCCGCATTAGCGTGAGTCTTACCCGGACGATGAAACGCGCGGAAGTTGTATGGTTGGAGTGACAGGTACCAGCGCATGATTCGTGGGTTGGCATCTTTCATGCTGTTTATCCACCTGAGGGGGGCATGGTCAGTGATCAGTTTGAAGGTGTTCCCCAGTAAATAATAGCACGGGGCGTCAATAGCCCATTTCACGGCCAGGGCCTCTTTCTCTATCGTTGAGTAGTGTTGTTCTCAAGGAAATAATTTGCGACTCAGATACAGTACTGGGTGTTCCTCCCCTTCCCACTCTTGGGAGAGCACAGCCCCTAAGCCTACCTCTGAAACGTCCCTTTGGAGTATGAACTCCTTTGTAAAAATTGGGGTGCCGCAGGACCGGTTCCTGCGTGAGCCATTCTTTCAGAATCCTGAAGACCTTGCCACATGGATCAGACCACTGTACCTGTCGCGGCTGAGAATTCTTCGTCAGGTCTGACAGGGGGGCAGGTATGGATGCAAAGTCTGGTACAAAGTGGTGATAGTACCTGGCCAGTCCCAAAAACTGGCGCACCTGCTTCTTTGTTTTGGGTGCGGGTGTATCCATAAGGGCTTGCACCTTATTGATTTGGGGACACAATTTCCCTCCCCCGTGACATACCCGAGGTAGGTCACCTCTTCCTGTCCGAGATGGCATTTCGCCAGGTTGGCTGTGAGTTCGGCTGCTCTGAGGGCCTGGAGGACCCCCGTGAGGTGTCTGAGGTGGTCCTTCCAGTTGTTACTGTAGACCACGATGTCGTCTATATATGCCACTGTGTATTGGTCGTAAGGTAGCAAGAGCTTATTCATCAGCCGCTGAAAAGTCGCTGCGGCCCCGTGTAACCTGAACGGCATGGTTACAAAGTGGAAGAGGCCAAATGGTGTTGGGAAGGCAGTTTTTTCCCGGGAATTTGGTATAAGGGGGATTTGCCAGTACCTTTTGGTTAAATCTAGGGTTGACAAATACCTCGCTCCCCAGAGTTGTTCTAGGAGTTTCATTGGGTACGTGTCGAACCGCAAGATAGCGTTCACCTTCCGGAAATCTATACAGAATCGGGGGGTCCTGTCGGGTTTTGGGACCAGAAAGATTGGACTGCGCCATTCACTCTTCAACTCCTCGACCACGCCCATCTCAAGCATCGTATCCAATTCCTGTCGTACCGTGGCCCACATCTTCCGGGGCAGCAGTCGATGGTTGTCCCTCACCTTCTGGCCAGGCGTCATCATGATATGATGGTTCATAAGGTTGGTTCGGCCCAGACGGGTTGATAGCACGTCAGGGAAATCCTTTATGAGCTGCGATATTTGTTCCCGCTGTGCTGTGGTGAGGCCGGTCCCAAGTGTAGCCGGCCTTGGGTCTAAGGGTTCCCTAGCTAGTGGTCCCAGTTCTGGGTCCGGGGGTGATGGAATGATGAATAAGGCCTCCCTGGCCTTTCATGCCTTCAAAAGATTCACCTGGTATGTCCGAGTGTCCCTCCGTCGTCCGGGTAACCGGACTTCACAATCTAGGGGCCCGACCGATCGGATCACTTCGTAAGGCCCCTGCCACTTAGTCAGGAGCTTTGAGTCGGCCGAGGGCAACAAGAGCAACACCTGGTCCCCAGGGTCAAAACTCCATACCTTAACCCCTCTGTTATATACCCGTTCCTGTGTCTCTTGGGCCCGCAGCAGATTCTCCCGGGCGAAAGCTCCCAAGGCTTGGAGCTGTTCTCAGAGGCATAGCACATACTGAGTGGTCCCGAGTACTCGCGACTCCTGTGCCTTCCGGTCTTCCCTCAGGAGGTCCAGGATTCCTCAGGGCTGCCTGCCATACAAAAGTTCGAAGGGTGAGAACCCGGTCGATGCTTGGCGTACCTCCTTTACGGCGAACAGCAGGGCTGGCAATAGTGTATCCCAATGGCTGGGGTCTTCCTTCATGAACTTCCACAACATGGACTTCAGGGTACCATTAAAACGCTCCATTAGACCGTCTGTTTGTGGCTGCTTTCACCCGGGGGTACTCCAAGGCCTCTCGGGGATCAAGGTTACGGTAGGCCGTCTGTGCCTGTCCCATCAAATAAGGGGCTGTGTTCTGGGGGCCATCGACCAGCGGTGGCGACCCGTTTGAACGTGACCAGGAATGCCTCGGGGGAGTCGCCTGGTCCCATCTTAGTGAGGCGAACTGGCAGCCCCAATGGAGCCTCTCCAGATCCCACTCCTGTAGGTGTGGGGGCTGGAGCTCCCGGCGGGCGTAGTAGAGTTGCCACTTGTTGGACTAGGCGTTCCTGTTGCAATTGTTGCTGGGCTGCTAGCTGTCGAAGGAGTTGCTGCTGTTGTTCCTGGTGCTGGGTCATCTGCCACTGCTGCTGGCTGGCCATCTGCTGTATCATGCGAGCCTGCTGCTGTTGGGCCGCCTGCTCTTGCTGATTCTCCAGCAACCACTTTGGAAGCTTCTCTGTATCCATCTTAGATGGCGGTGGGGCTCCTGCCGTCTAGATTCCTTGCACTGGACCTTTCAGCAGGTCCTGGGCATTGCCCACATTCTCCACCACATGTGATGGTCCACGCTCCTGGGGTCAGGGCAGCGTGAACTATCAGTCACAGTCCATAAAGCAGCCCTTCAGCGCAGGGCAGCATGGCCTAGCGGCCAGAGTCTATAGAGCTCCCTTTGGTGCACGGTAGTGTGGCCTAGTGGCCAGAGTCTATAGCTCTCCCTTTGGTGTAGGGCAGCGTGGCCTAGCAGCCAGAGTCTATAGCATCACCCTTTGCTACAGGGCAGTGGGGCCTAACGGCCAGAGTCCATAAAGCGACCTTCTAGCGCAGGGTAGCGTGGCTTAGTGGCCAGAGTCTATAGCATGGGTTTCCCATGAGACGTCGATTCCCCTGTGTTTGGCAGGTCCAGTTGTCTCTAGGGTCTCCTCCAGTCGCCGGGGTGCAGGCGGGCTGTGGATGGCTGTGATTCCCAGCGTAGTTGGAGACTGTGGCTGGCCCGCCACAGGAGCTTCCCAGGCAGGTGCTTCCCCTGCGGTTTCCCCCCAGAATGAGCCAGTTTCCCTCCCTTTATACTACTAGAGCACATGGAGCATGCACAGTCTTGCCAGGGAGGTGGGACTTCCATTGTCAACACCTGGAGCTTAACTCTGTCTGGGCTAGTGCAGGGTAAGCCGACACCGTGACAGGTACACTTCCCCAATTGACAAGTTTTACTGATACTACACCTCAGTTTTATCAGAAGGCTGATGTCTGCTTCTGGACAGCATCTCTGTCCAAATGCTGTGGAAGAGTAGCACAAATGGAGCAGGCAAATGGAGGTTAAAACAAAGTGCAGAAGAAGAGAGGAGTTAGACAAGATATAGTATAACCCAGGTGGAATTGTGGGATAGAATTAGAGGATTAACAACACCCAGGTTTGATTAGTCTGCGTTCTCATTGCAAAGAAGGCAGGTTGCCAACCCAGGCTGAAATGAAACCCCAAGCTCCTGGCTATACACTCAGCCATTCCTGCTAGCTCAGGATTAAAGCATCCTCAAGCCCAGGTTAGGGATTTTCCTGTGTGGGCAGAAGTGTGGTTAGGGACAACATGTGGGCTGAAGCCCAGGCTAACTCTGCAGTGAAGACATACCCTGATAGAATAGGCTATTCCTCCCCCTCCCCAAAATCTCCATTAACCCTTCTCTGTAGGAGTCCATCAGGACTCTATCCTTCTTTAGTCTCTGCCTCTTCTCCTGCTATGCCTTATCTATGGATGATTTGAATCTGCTCACATAGATTTAACTGCCATATCTATGATAATGACAAATCTACTTCTCCACACCTGACCTCTCCTTTTCCATACAGTTCTATAGATCACACTCTCCGGGATGCCTTCCTGGAGGGTTGGTTAACAATGCAGGCTCAACATGGCTGAAACCAAGCTTCATAGGTTTTCTCCAACATCCTTCCCACTTTTCCCATTCATTGTTACTCTTGACAACAGCAAGATGGTAATTTACAACCAGATGGTAATTTTTGACTCCATCCTCTCCTTTTCCCCACACGTCTGAATCTTGCAATTTCTCCCTCCAGAACATAGTGAACATCTGACCTTTCCTGTTATAATAGATAACATGTTGGTCTGTGTCTTGATTTTCCATCTTGATTATCCAGAAAGTAATTAACCATTGGAACAACTTACCAATGGCTCCAGTAGACGCTCCATCACTGGCAATTTTAAAAGACTGGATGATTTTCTAAAAAATCTGCTCTAGTGCAAACAGGAATTAATTCAGGGAAGTCTCATGCTCTGTGTTATGCAGGAGGTCATACTAGATGATCACAATTGTCTCTTCAGGCATTAGAATCTATGACTTACTGCACCCTCCTCTTCTCCACTGTCTCTGGTACACACCTGTTTCCCCTGTAGTCTATCCAAAAGGCAAGTGCAAAAATGACCTTTGCCTGTCAATATGACCATGTCAACCCCTTTCTGAATCTCTCCACTGGCTAGGCCTTATACACCACAATAAATCTAAGCTTCCCACTCCAGTCTGGCCTATGTCTCTGTCTAGCTGCCAATATGTCCAGTTTTCCCCCGACAACTACTACAATGGTACAGCCCATTTAAAATTGAAATTAAATGGTTTCTAGCACCAAATGGCATTTGAGCAAAAAAATGTACACAATGAACACAAGTGATTGGACTGGATTTGTGGGTGGTCAGAACAGGGGACAGGCTTGCAGGGAAGCAGTGAGACAGGATTCTGGGGTCCCTGCCATATAATTCTGGGATCTCTGCTGTATAATTTAGGTCAAGCGTGCTGCACAGGGCCTTAATTATGTGGAGGACTGACACTGGTGCACATTAGTCCCTCCTATTCTCTGTCTCTGTATACAATAGCTTATTCTCCTGCGGGCTGTAATACGGTGGTCTAATTTTAGTTGTTGAGTTTAGTGTGTGGGTACTGGGTGGTGTTGATGACCTGTGATATACAGAAGGTCAGGCTAGATAATCTATCATTAAACTGTATGATTATGAGGACTCTGCCACTCTGAAGGTCTAGCATCTTATGGATTGACGTTGTATGCACAGAGAGCACAGATGCTCCTTTCTTTAATAACTCTCTTTTTACTAAGCAGAAGACCAGATTATGCACAGGTTGTTCTAGCTATAGACTGCTGTATTGGAGCTTTCACAATATACTGGGTCATCCGAAATCTAATCATTACAAACCTAGTGTTTAGTCTTCCATCACCGAGTCAAACACATGCCATTTGAACTTGTTATTGACCGATTAACTCTATAATCTCTAATTTTTTCCATCTCTCTCAGACTACCTTGCTCTTGCACAAAGGGCCAGATTTTCTGGTATGATCTGGCCACATTTCTCAGGTGACACAAAGTGGCTGGATTCTGGTCATAAAAGAACAGTGAAGTATTCCTCTTCTAAAGGGGAAACCCATTTTTTCAACAACCAAAAAAAATCATACTGAAAATTTCCAGTAGCTCTAATTAGTAGGGCAATCTGAGCCTGCAAAGCGCACTAAAAACAAAAACAGATTTGTCACATTGAATCAAATCGCTTTTTCTCTGAAAAGGTGAACTACACCTTTGCTGATACCACACATTATACATGGTACTACTTCTCTTACAATGGGGATACTCCTTTGAAGAAAAAGCTCATGAATTCATATTTCTTACTTGCTGGAACGTTGTACACCACATGCCCAAGTTAGAACAAGCACCATTATAAAAATATGGTCAACCTGCCAATTAATAATTGTGTGTCAGTGGTACCCAAATTATGAAATCTATAACATTTTATAATTATAAATGTATTTTAATTTGATAGATTTTATAGCAAGGATTTTAATCCAGTTGCTATCCTTTTCCCATAAATATGTAAATTACTTCAACATAAGGAATTAGAGCAGGGTCATTGATGTACTTCACTTATTTTAACCAAAGGTTTACTTTTGATTTTCAAACAAAAGTATTAATTGGAATACTGAAGGAGAGAATGTTAGAGGTGAAATCTAAACTTAATCTTTGTTCTTACTGCAGAAGAAAGCAATGTTTGTTAAAAGGCAGAGGTGATCAAAATACTGGGCTAAGTACCTTTCACTTGTCTGAAAGATAAAGTTGCTTTGTTGACATTTAATTAACTGGCTGTTAGAAACCTAACTCTCCCAAAGCACAGCAGTGTAAATTGGGTGGATTAGGACCATTAGCTACACATGATCATCTTTATTACCCTCATCCATGCCCTCTCAGTTTGAACTTCTCTCATTATAGATAGTAGTTTACCTTCTAGATAACTGGATGCCAGAATTAGAAACCAAGCTAAATCTAATTTACTGCACATGGCAACCTGACAACGGAATCTCCAGTTCACCAGCTCTTCCTTGATCAGCTCTCAACAGTTGAGGTGGGCAAATTGACTGAATTTTGAGTTCATTCCAAGTTAACTAAGTAAGTCTGGCTGTTTAGAATGGCATAGATATGTTTTGTGTGATTTAACTGAGTTAATGAGGGTTGTTCAAAAGCTAAAATAAAGTTACCCTCTAAAGGCAAACTACAGCACACAAAAGAAGAATGAATGTGGCTACTCCTGTGAGCACCCAAAAGAGAGTGCACTACAGTAAAGTCAGTCTGAAACTCTCTCTGGCCCCATCTCAAATTTTAAACCTCAGATTTCTATCTGGGGCTCTTGTCCTCCTACAACCTACCTCTCACTTGACCATTTCTCTAACCTTTTCTGGTGTATTCAATGTCAGGCTTAACAAAATAAAATGGTCAGAAAGGAAGGAGAAATATTATCCCCCTTTAAAGGCTCTTCTTTGTATCCAGCTCCATCCTGATTAACACATCTATCTGGCATGTAGAAAGCAGTTAACTGTAACCCCCATCAACAACCATCAGTAATAACACAGGTTTAAAACTTGAAATAATGTAATCCAGAATCTATCTGTCCTGGTGACTGATGGAGGTTCTAATGAGTAAGCCATTGCCTTAGATTGGCAAAATGGGACATACATGGAACAGAACAAGGTAGGAATCCAGGAACCCTAACCCTAGCTCCAAGTGCCCTACCCATAGGAACCCTAACCCTAGGGCGGGGAGCCCTACCCATAGGAACCCTAACCCTAGCTCCAAGTGCCATACCCATAGGAGCCCTAAGGCGGGAAGGCATGTCTGTAATGTAAGGTTCTCCATGGCAATATTGTTTTAAGCTTTTGGTCCTGGCTCAGCCTATGGGCCCCATAAGCCACCAAGGAAGATGAGACATTTGAAGCATGGCCTAACATAGCATGTAAGAATGGTGTAATTCTTTCTGTGTGGGGAAAATCTGCTGTTATACCAGGCATTTGGCAGCATTTATGTGTAAATATTGTATTTTGGGGCCCAGACCTCATACTTTTTTCCAGTCAGGCAGAAAGGGTGGGATCCTCAAAGGTACTCAGGAGCTTAAGTCCCATTTTTAGGCACCACAGGGGTGATCCACAAAACTCCCACTTGGCTGCCCCCTAACCTTGTTGGCACCTAAAGTCACTCAATACCTAAGTTTTTGAAGTAAAAGTTCAGTAGATGCCTGTGTTTCTGCTCTGTGCTCATGTCCTGCTGCCTCCTTCTAGGTGTCTGGATGCTTATCTCCCACCTAAGCCCCAGAGCAAACCGCAAACCAGGGAAGATAGGCATTCAGCTGTCTAATTCTCCTCAGGGGCCTGATCCAGTAGGCATGCTCAGAGTTCACCTAATTCCACAAAACAGCTGTAGGGGGAGAAGGAAGAGGTGTACCTTCCGTATAACTTGTAGCCCAGTGCATCGAGTACTCAGCAGCGAGAGAACCCCCTCTGCCCTATTAGGACAAGGGAATTTAAAAAGGGATCTGTCACTCTAGAGGTGAGTTCTCTAACCACTTGGCTATAGAGTCTTCCTGATTTTTTTCTCTGGCACAATTAATATTTAATTAAAGTGGAACAGGATCTGTAGGAGAGATTGAGGGAGCTCTGCATCAGAACCTCTGCTATTGACTTTGTTCCACTTTAATTAAATCATTGAATAATATTAATTTGGCCAGAGAAAGAATCAGAAAGATTCTATAGCCTAGTTGCTGGCAGACTCTCCTGAGAGTCAGCAGATTCCTGTTTAAATCTCTTCTCCTCATCAGGCAGAGATAGATACCTCCCTGCAGCTTAGAGATCGGTGCCTAACACAGAGAGGGGAGGGGCTTAGCACACACCCCTCCCACTGACTAGCTGAAGCAGCTCCCTACATAGCTTTGTGGATCCCATTATAAATCTCTCCCCATTCATTGTGTAGGAGACTAGATGCCTAACCCAGACTTTGTGGATTGCAGTGTTGTCCCTATGATTTTCTAGGTGCCTAAAAGCTGAGGGTATGTGTTCACAGCTGAGGATTGCAACGCCTAAGTCCCTTTTAGGGATCTGGACCAAAGATGTTTTTATCAGGGAGAGAAACTATCTCACTGCTTTACATTTAGCTTGTTCAGGGGAATATAACCAAATTGGAGTCCAGTCATTAATCATCAGACCTAAATCAGAACAAAAATGCAAAGGGAAACTATGGTGTATGATACTGATGTTGCTAACTGTATCTAGCATCACCATCAAAACAAAAATCCTACTAAATTACAACCAACAAATAAATATAAGAAATGTTTGCTTTCTTGTGTATGCTTTTAGAGGAGAATGTGTTTAGTAGCTACAGTATGGTGGTGCACAGAGCAACTGATATTGGTCCTTGTGTAGTGCATTAATGAAAAAAAATATGACAGTGGGTCGAGGGCCAGCGGTAACAGCACCAAAAACAAGCAGCCTTTGTTTTTAGGGTGTTTGTATTCAAAGGCCAAAAGGGGTGTCCAATAGGGTAACCGGGTGCCTGGTTTTGGACTGGAACACCCGGTCAAAAAGGGATCCTGGCAGCTCCAGTCAGCACCACTGACTGGGCCGTTGACTGTCCGGTTGGCAGTGACACTGGGAGTGTTGTTGTTTTTATTTAGAGTTCCATGTTTTTGATACTCACTCTGACTATGCACCTAGACTATGCACACTGGAAGGAATAAGTCTGGAGTGAGAAAATAAGAAGAGCAAGTGCTCCCCCCAGATATCATTTTCTATTTAACCTGAAAGGGCCACAGATTTATCATGATGATATCAGCTACTTGCATGGTGCAACAGCAATCTTTACACTGACTAACAATCTACCTTTCCATTCTTTCCATCCAATCCTGCCTTTTGTCCAGTCTCTCTGATAAATCCGCCATGCTGTCTCAACACCACCTTCAACTGAGCATGACTAAAACTGATCTCCTTGGTCCAGATCCTGGACTGAGAGTGCTCTGTATCCATTGGAAAACTTCTTCCCAATGCTGTAACATTCCCATTACTAGTAGGCAAGCAGAGGTGAAAGTAAACCAGTCTGGTCCAGTACGGCGTAGCGGCAAGAGTTGGTACGCCGTACTGGATTGGCTTCCCCAGGCCAGCAATTTAAAGGGCCGGGGGCTCCTGGCAGTGGTCGGCACCCCGGGCCCTTTAAATTACTGCCAGAGCCCGGCTGCCGGAGCTCCCGGGTTGTGGAGGTGGCCGGAAACTCTGGGCCCTTTAAATCACCGCTAGAGCCCCCGGCTGCTGCCGCTACCCCTTTAAATCACCCCTGAGCCCCAGGGCTCCCAGCCACCTCTGCAGTTGGTAGATCTGGTGGTGATTTCAAGGGACCGGGGCTCCCAGCCTCTGCTACTGCAGCCGGAGCCCTGGGCCCTTTAAATCTTGATTTAAAGGGCCCAGGGATTTAAAGGCCCCGCTCCTTCTGGTTGAGGCCCCGTCCCCCTGCTCAGGACTCCGGCGTACCGGTAAGTCCTTTAAGTAACTTTCACCCCTGACTGCAAGGTCATGAGACATCAGACTTTAAATCTGCGACACATTGAATCTGGAAAAGCTGTTACAGGGCCCAGGATTGAGTCTTGGCTGGCCTGGGCCTCAGCCAGTTTGTAATTTGGGGGGAATAAATAAATATATCCATAATTAGAGAGGAAAAGGAGGTGACATTTCTCTTTCTCCTCACAAAGCATAGGGTGTTTTTTATTCATAATAAAAGGGACAGGCCCTGATCCCTCCTCCTTCCCCTATGAGAGCCGAATCAGGGTTTAAGTAGAGTTCTAAGGCCTGGTCTACACTAGGCGTTTATGTCGAAGTTAGCGCCGTTACATCGAATTAACCCTGCACCCGTCCACACCGCGAAGGTATTTAGTTCGACATAGAGGTCTCTTTAATTCGACTTCTGTACTCCTCCCCGACGAGGGGAGTAGCGCTAAATTCGACATGGCCATGTCGAATTAGGCTAGGTGTGGATGGAAATCGACGCTAATAGCTCCAGGAGCTATCCCACAGTGCACCACTCTGTTGACGCTCTGGACAGCAGTAAGAGCTCGGATGTTCTGAACTGCCACACAGGAAAAGCCCCGGGAAAATTTGAATTTGAATTCCTTTTCCTGTCTGGCCAGTTTGAATCTCATTTCCTGTCTGGACATCGTGGCGAGCTCAGCAGCACTGGCAACGATGCAGAGCTCTCCAGCACTGATGGCAGTGCAATCTCAGAATAGAAAGAGGGCCCCAGCATGGACTGATCGGGAAGTCTTGGATCTCATCGCTGTGTGGGGCGATGAGTCCGTGCTTTCCGAGCTGCGATCCAAAAGACGGAATGCAAAGATCTATGAGAAGATCTCTAAAGACATGGCAGAGAGAGGATACAGCCGGGATGTAACGCAGTGCCGCGTGAAAATCAAGGAGCTGAGGCAAGGCTACCAGAAGACCAAAGAGGCAAACGGACGCTCCGGATCCCATCCCCAGACATCCCGTTTCTACGAGGCACTGCATTCCATCCTCGGTGCGGCCGCCACCACTACCCCACCACTGACTGTGGACTCTGAGGATGGGATAGTGTCCACGGCCGGATCCTCGGACATGTTAGCGGACGGGGAAGATGAGGAAGGAGATGAGGAGGACGAGGCAGTCGACAGCGCTCACAACGCTGATTTCCCCGACAGCCAGGATCTCTTCATCACCCTTACAGAGATCCCCTACCAACCCTCCCCAGCCGTTACCCCGGACACAGAATCTGGTGAAGGATCATCCAGTAAGTGTTGTAAACATCTAAACATTTATTTGTAACAGAACATGATAATTAACAATTTAAAAAATGGGTTTCTCATGATTAGTTTGATTAACTTAACGGTTCAGTCATGGGCAGTGCAACTATTTGAAAAAAATCTAGCAATGTCCGGTTTTGCATGATTGTCCTGCCCAAGCCGCTCTACTGTTTAGTCCCTGCTACTGCAGCTACAGTAAGATGCGGTCTATATGTCCGGGGATGGAGCAGAAATCCTCCTGGGACATCTCAAGGAAGCTCTCCTGCAGGTAATTTGAAATCCGCTGCATTAGGTTCTTGGGGAGAGCGGCCTTATTGGGTCCTCCGTAGTAGGACACGTTGCCGCGCCACGAGACTAGCAAGTACTCCGGAATCATTGCTTGGCACAGCATGGCGGCATACGGCCCTGGTCTTTGAAGGCTTTCCCGGAGCATTCTCTGTCTGTCGCTCTCAGAGATCCTCATGAGGGTGATGTCGCTCATGATGACCTGCTTTGAATGAGGTAGGGGAATGTTAGTGTTGGGACTGCTTTACCGTTCCTTTACAGAACTGTAACCGCTGGTTTGCAGCCACGCGGTGGAGGCGGGAGAGGGTCAGCCGAAAGGGATCGTTCCCGGGGACAGCCGCGAGGGTGTGGGACAGGAGCAGACTTCCTGCTTGCCGGATTGCTGGCAGCAGGGACCGACATTGATTTCAATGTGAAATGAGGCCATTGCTAATATTAAAGTTTTAAGCTGCCACGAATCTACGGCTTACCATGTCTGCGTGCAAGAGCAATTCCGTTGTCCTGACAGGGTTCTCAAAAGTGCTCTGCAAAACCCCAGACACTGAATGCGAAGGCCGAGAATTCGACCTTGTGCTGAGTGCGCATGTGATAGGTGCTGTGCATGGTCCTGTTCACAGAGAAAGACTATGTTTTTTGTTCACAACTACATTTATCTTTCTGAGGAATTCACTCCCTTTTTCCCATTCCCACAGCCCCATCTGCGACTGTCTCACAACCTAGCCTGTCATCACACTCCCAGAGGCTAGGGAGGATTAGGCATAAGAAGAAGAGGACACGGGAGGACATGTTCTCAGAGCTTATAGCCTGCTCCCGAGCCCAGGCAGCACAGCAGACCCAGTGGCGGGAGAACTTGTCCCAAATGCACCAAGCCAACATGGATCGGGAGGAGAGGTGGCGTCAGGAAGACCAGCAGGCGACTCAAACCCTGCTTGGACTACTGAGGGAGCAAACGGACACGCTCCGGCGCCTTGTGGATGTTCTGCAGGAACGGAGGCAGGAGGACAGAGCCCCGCTGCAGTCCATCTCTAACCGCCCTCCCCCGCCACCAAGTCCCATACTCCCTTCACCCAAAGTGCACAGAAGGAGAGGCGGCAGAGTCCCTGCTAACTCTCACTCCACCCCTGCAGAGAGCTCGAGCAGCAGAAGGCTCTCATTCCCCAAAGTTTGACAAGTTCTTTCCTTCCCGCCTGACACAAGCCCCCGTCCAAGTTTCACTTCCCAGTCCCATGTGTAGTTGATAATAAAAAATATGTTTCTGTTAACTACTGTTTCCATCATGTTCTTTTGGAGGGGGGGGGGGGGAAAGGGGGTTGGTAATTGGACAGGACAGTCACCTTTGGCAGGGTACATAGTCGGGGGCAGGCACAGCAGCAGGGCACATACATAGTGCAGTGATGCAGTGACTACTTACCCTGGTTAGTCTGGGAGGTTCTTTTCATGTTATGTGGTGGGGGGTGGGTTGCTCTGTGACTTTGTGTCAGGGGAGGGCAGTTAGAGATCTTAAGCGGCGGTCCTTAGGCAGGATCACAGAGCCACACAGCAGGGGATCTGTAACCGTCCCCCCCCTGCCACAAACTCACATAGACCCCCCATACACACAGTCCGTATCAGGAGGGGTGACAGGCTCCGTTGAAAGAACCATCCCACCGCAGCGGAGCCTGTCAGTCCTTGAGTTTAGAAGCTGCATTCGCGCGACTACACTACACCCGCTCCGCACCACAGTCTGCGTCCCAGTTTTAAAAAATTCCCGCGAAAACAGTATTAAAGAAAACGGTGTGCTTTAACAAAGTAGAACTATTTTTATTTTGAAACGTGTGTTGGAAGTGGGGTGAAGGCTTCTCTGTACACAAAATTAGAAAGTCACAGGTTACCCTGCTCACTCAGGAACTTTGCTTTCAAAGCCTCCCGGATGCACAGCGCTTCCCGCTGGTCTCTTCTAATCGCCCGGCTGTCTGGCTGTGAGTAATCAGCAGCCAGGCTAATTTCCTCAACCTCCCACCCAGCCATAAAGGTCTCCCCCTTGCTCTCACAGAGATTGTGGAGCACACAGCAAGCTGCTATAACAATGGGGATATTGGTTTCGCTGAGATCACAGCGAGTCAGCAAGCTTCTCCATCTCCCCTTGAGACGTCCAAAAGCACACTCCACCACCATTCTGCACTTGCTCAGCCGGTAGTTGAAGAGTTCTTTTTCAGTGTCCAGGGCACCTGTATAGGGCTTCATGAGCCAGGGCATTAGCGGGTAGGCTGGGTCCCCGAGGATCACTATAGGCATCTCCACATCCCCAACAGTTATTTTGTGGTCCGGGAAGTAAATACCTTGCTGCAGCCGTCTAAACAGACCAGAGTTCCTGAAAACACGAGCGTCATGAACCTTGCCCGGCCATCCGACATTGATGTTGGTAAAACGTCCCCTGTGGTCCACCAGTGCTTGCAGCACCATGGAAAAGTAGCCCTTTCTGTTAATGTACTGGCTGGCCTGGTGGTCCGGTGCCAGGATAGGGATGTGAGTTCCATCTATGGCCCCACCGCAGTTTGGGAATCCCATCGCTGCAAAGCCATCTATGATCGCCTCCAAGTTTCCCAGGGTCACTACCTTTGGCAGCAGTACATCAACGATTGCCTTGGCTACTTGCATCACAACAACCCCCACGGTAGATTTGCCCACCCCAAACTGGCTCGCGACTGACCGGTAGCTGTCAGGCGTTGCAAGCTTCCAGAGGGCTATGGCCACTCGCTTCTGGACAGTCAGGGCTGCTCGCATCCGGGTGTCATTGCGCTTCAGGGCAGGGGACAGCAACTCACAAAGTTCAAGGAAAGTTCCCTTCCGCATGCGGAAGTTTCGCAGCCACTGTGATTCATCCCAGACCTGCAGCACTATGCGGTCCCACCACTCAGTGCTTGTTTCCCGTGCCCAGAATCGCCGTTTCACAGCATCAACATGACCCATTGCCACCGTGATGTCCTCGGCGCTGGGTCCCCTGCTTTCTGAGAGGTCTGTGCTACTCTCAGACTTCAGGCCATCACCGCGTTGACGTAGCCTCCTCGCCTGACTTTTCTGCATCTGCCTCAGGGCAACCTGTATGATAAGCTGCGAGGCGTTGAGAGCGGCCACAACTGCAGCGATGGTTGCAGCGGGCTCCATGCTCACAGTGCTGTGGCGTCCGCGCTGTCAATGACTGGAAAAGTGCGCGAAATGATTTCCCGCCGGCGCTTTCAGGGAGGGAGGGAGGGCGGGAGTGATGGACGGATGACGACAGTTACCCAAAAGCACCCTGGCCCCTTTTTTTTTTACCCAGAAGGCATTTGCGGCTCCACCCAGAATTCCAATGGGCGGCGGGGACTCCGGGAACTATGGGATAGCTACCCACAGTGCACCGCTTCCAATGTCGACGCTTTCCCCGTTAGTGTGGACTCACAAAGTCGAATTACTGTCCTTAGTGTGGACACACACGTTCGACTTTGCAATATCGATTCCAAATATTCGATTTAAGTAAAATCGAACTACTCTCGTAGTGTAGACAAGGCCTAAGGGTGGGATCCACAAAGGGACATAGGTGTTGCAACAATCAGTGTCACGGTGCTTAACTTTTAGGCACCTACAAAGTCACAGGAAAAACATCGTGATTCACAAAACTGAGTGAGTTCGTTCTCCTGAGAATGCAATCCAAACAGCCAGCATGCTAGGCAAAGCTGATGTCAAGGATGTGTGCTCTTGTGCGTAAGCATTATGATACAGTCTTTAATTACAGGATCACAAACTATTTCTTGCCCTATTTCTTGCCCTGCCTCATTCAGTGCACAGGAGGGGCCATGCTCACAGAAAGAGAAGCTCTGCATTATTTTGTTTTATATTCATTGTTCACTTCGTGGCCCCAGGCCTTATTTACTCCACATTATTTCAACCTTTCTATTAAGACAGAATTATTGTTTTTTTCTGCTGGGCTTTTCTATGGCATTTAGCATCTGAGTGCTTCACAGTCGAGTTGTGAAGACAAAGTGGTATTTTTGCATTTTACAGATCAGGAACTGAGGCACAGAGACATAATGTCAAAAGTGTACCCTAAATTTTGGGTGACCAATTTGAGAAGGGTATGGCCTGAATCTTCAGAGAACTTAGCATTTTATAGCACTTTAACTTTTTAAAGCATAACTCCCAATGACTTCAGTTGCAGTTCTGAGTACTCAGCATTTCTGCAACTCAAACTTGGTGTGACAAGCACAGCACCCAGAAAATGAGAGAAACACAATTAGAGACCACCTGTGAAAAGTTTGATTTAAGTGACTTGTCCAGCATCACACAGAAACTCTGTGACAGAGGGAGGGATAGAATGAAGTTCTGCAGGGCAGCATACAACTGCCTAAATCACAAAACCATCCTTTCTCTTCTTTCCTTATTCACTATACTCCTTCCAACTTCTGCAATAAATGCAGGCAAGGGCCCTGCAAACAACAGCTTCCTTCACTGAACATTCCCGCTTGATTCCCAGAGCACTGAATGAGGCAGGTGTCCTGTGGAAAACACTGTGTGTAATGTAATTAAAGAATGCATCACATTGCATATTCACAACGTGGCCAAATTAAGGCTGCACTGACAAACCTTAATTCTGGCATTTCTTAACTTTGGAGTGCTTGACTTTGCAACCTGAATGTTCTTTTAATGTAGGATTGTTGGGTTTTTTGTATGTAATCTCTTAGGCTTTTAAAGAAGCAAACTGAAAAATCAAATTCCATTATTGACTCCTAAATGATTCATCAGCAGGGTTAGAATCTTTACCACCACAGCACACACCTCTGCCACTTGAGCTCATGGCATTGGTAGGCTCGTATGCTCTACGTGGGCCAGCTACTAGAAGGAGATGAAGCATGTTTTTTGCCAGTGAGTTTCACTGGTATTTGCTGACAGCAGAGGAGTGGTGAGACTCAGCAATGCTTGATTTTATTCCAGGTTCTGAGGAAATGTACTCTAGTAGTTCCAGACCTTTCTGCCCCATCCCCTCCACCCTGTCCTCATCCTAGTCCCAGTCTCCCCATCCCCTCCAACTTGGCTCCTCTCCTCACTGTATTCCAGTCAGGTTTCCTCCTTTTCCTCCTTGCTGCCTGAGCACTAGAAAGGGGAGCACTGAGAGCATAGGAAAACAATCTTTAGGTGCTCACTTCCTGTGTCTGCCACCACAGAGCCCCCTTGCTGCTGGGAGAAGCAATTACTGGCAAAATCCTGCTTCTGCCCCACAGCTGCAGGATGGAGAATGCCCAGTGCAGACAGAATCTGCAGAGCATTTAGTTGCCAAACGGTGGCAGGTGCAAAATGAAATTTTTAGAGTCCCATAACTTGGCTGATTTTCCAAGTGATAGCAAAAGGTATATCACTGACAGCAGAGCAACCTCCCCATCAAATTTCAAGCCCCTGTTCCAAAACATGGATTCACCAGTTCCTCTCAATGAAATGGTTGTAAAAAAAAAAATTAACATGGCAGAACAACTTGTCTTTTCATAAACTGATGCTGAGAATAAGCACAACTGCTTCTGCTGAAATTTCATGAAAAAAATTCAGCCTTTTGGCAGACACCCAGTATGGAAACCTTTAGCCCAAACCACTGAAGTTTAGCAAAGTTATAAGCAACTTAAAAATAGATCTTATAATATGATGGAAGGTGTCTGGCAACTTACAGGTCTGCTCAGGCCTAATTTTTAGGCATGCGTGACCAGAGCCTGAGAGGTTCAGGTCATTTTCTGACCTGGCCCCAGCTCTTCCCCCCACCCCAATCTGAGTCAGAGGTATGGCCACCACTGCCTTCTGCCCATAAGTTTAGCTCTCTTCTTCCTGCCCATGGGTAGGTGTGGTGATGGCTGCAGGCCCTGCTCATGCTGTCCACTGTCTCCTGCTATGCTGTGCGTGCTGCAGAGTGAGAGGTGCTGCAACGCCTCAGGACATGCACTCTGAAGCACACACTGTGATGGAGTGGGAATTTTATGTAATACTTTGTATGAATACTAGTGTGTGCCTCAATTTCCCCCATGTGGTGCATGATTAACCAGGTGGTGGGAAAAGGTTGTTTACTCTTGTAGCGACCCAGAGATATAGATGTGAGTGACACCTAGCTGTCCGAGGCCTGGGTTTATCAAGATGGACTACGCTGTAACTTTCTGTTCTCTATGTTAACCAGACATCTAATAAACTCTACTCCTTTAACAAGGCTGGCTAAGAGTCACTCCAGTTTAACAAAAGTGTGTGTGTGGGGGGGGGGGGGACATTGCTCCTTTTGGGTGTACAAGTCTCTCTCAGCTGTCCAACTCAAATGGACTTGCTGAAGGGAGCTTACAGGATGAAGCAGGGGTGTTAAAGCCTCCAAGGTTCTGTCTAAGGAGGCAGTGAAGCCAAGTGGCTTACCCTGGTGAAAGAGTGTAACCCTAAGGGGCTGGCACATGGAAAGGGTCTCCCAGAGACTATTCCAGAGATGTTCAAGATCACCAGACCCTGTGGATCTCTGACACACACATCTCAGTGAGGTGGTGGTGGCTAGCAAGAGCGGGGCACTCAGCTATCGCCACATCGACTCCCTGGGTAGGAAGAGGATAGCTGATTTGAGCCCAAAGAGATCTAGCTGTTTTCCCACCTGACCTGACCTGACCTGGACCCAACACTTGTAGTCAGGTCCTGTTGGGTTCAGGTCAGGTTGAAGGGCTTAACTATAGGTTAACCACTTGCACTGCCTCTAGTTAAGTGAAGCAGGTTACTGAAATAAGTTTTACTTTATATCACCTGAGAAGATAATGCTTGAGGAGTTGTTCTAGTAAATGACAAGCCATCAGAAAGGATAAAAGTCTGCGAATATTTATCTATCAAATATTGGAATGTATGTACTGTGGAAAACTTATAAACTTATTTTTTGTGAATTTCCCATAGTAGAGAAATGGATCAACTGTAGGAGAGCTAGTTGACAAGGTGATAGAATTACTGTTATAAGGACCCTTTTATGGCTTCAATGATTAAGGCATATTTGTCAAATGTCATAATCCCTCAGGATGTTGATGAGCAATCTCAAATAAAAAAACCCACATATTTAAAAGAACTGTGTTAATGAAAGAGGTGGATTGACAGTGCTGGACACTAAAGTCCTTTTTCCACTCAATCGATAGAGCCAGGGAAGGCACAAGAAGGCCCTTACATGGTACCATCCATTCAATCCCAGGCCTCTCTGTACATTACATTAAAAAAGTCTGGTTTAAAGTGTGTGTGTGAAAGTGAGTGCACAGTTTTTGCATGTGACTGACATCTGTGTGTATTGCAGAGTTTGCACACATACATATATGCACACAGAGGCTTATGCATCTAGAAGCCCTTATTTATAGACCATATCAGGATTTGTGAGCATACAGGTCACCTGCATGCTTTAAAAAAAACAACACATGCATGCTTTAAAAAAATAATCTAGGCCAAAGTTGCTAAATAGCAATTATTTTTATGCTTTCTATACATATCCACTATGAACTGGACTGAAACCCGCAACATCTATTTTCCATAGATTGTTAAGGCTGCATCAACTAAAACAACAAGCATTATTAAAAAAAAATTTGAAAACTGCTTTTGAAAATAGTTTTAGCTGGAATGGCTGGGTCACCAGTTAATTCAGGACAATATGACCTTGAGAATATTTTTCAAATACAATATACTACTTGAAATTTGTGTTGTGTCCATCTAAGCAGCTGCACCACTATGGTAATGGAAACCGTTTGTACTAACTCTTTAAAACAAAAAATCCCTCACTGCATTGCAGTGCAAATGGAGCCTGGGTGAAACATCCTGCTTGGTTTGATTTCCTTGCTAATTTATGTTTTCAAATTTTAGCTGAATTATTTTGTTATATAAGCATCTTCACACAAACACTTCAAATAGCTTCAATGACTTTGTTTACAAGAGCTCCATGTTAGGGATCAATATCTGACTGCATATTTGGGTAAATATACAGTTATAGGCATCTCATTCATTGTAGTGTTTACTACACATTTAGACAGCCACATATTTTTAAAGCCATCAAAGAATGCAGTAATATGGGACTTCATCAGACATAAACTAGAGTACTTCTAATGTTTTCAAGTGATGGCTAACTGGCAAAATGAAGTCTGCTTTATCCAAACCAAAGATTTTGGTGTTGCGAGTGACTCCTTTTTGTGTATTGTGACAAAGTCAGATATGACATCTATGAGAGTGTGGCAGATATAACAGGCCTAGAATGGTGGAGGCCCTTTTCACTATGAACTGAAAAGAGGTTACCTCAGGTTAATTAGGCACACCTGAGTCTAATTAAATGCCAGTGACCTTTAAAAAAAAAAACCCTCTTCTGGTGAGAGAAAATGAGCAGGGATTGGAAACAAGCTGAAGCAGAAAGAAAAGGATTCTTTTGGGTGGAAAGCTGCTCTTCTTCCTATAGAGGAAACAACAAAGTTAACTTCTCTTTGGGGAACAACTGGAAATCAGAAGCCAGTGTAACTAGACAACCCACCAGAGTGCAGGCAGGGAGAGGTATTTCTTTTTGTGTCATGAGATGTTAGGGTTTTTGTTTTTTGCTTGTTTGTTTTTGTTTTGTTTTTTGCTTCAAAGAACTACTTGGTCCTATGCTGAAGCCCACCTTGTAATTATTGAAAAGTAAACCAAAGTGACAAATTAACAACCTCCAGAGCAGGACTGATTTACTCCAGGCTCCAACCCGCCACAGGAAGAAATTCTGAGGCTGATGAGTTGAAGGAGGTACCTTGCCAGAATATACATACGGTGACAGGATAGGTAGGCCACTTGTTTCTTGTTTTTCATTTGTGATCATTTTCATGTCTATCTTATCAGGAAAGAGCACTGTGGACTTGTTGTAGGCAAAAAAAAAAAATAGACTGGTGTAAAGCTGGAGTACAGTTAAAAACAGTGGCATTATCTCAGGTTTCTAGCAGTGTAAGTGGGTGCAGAATCTGGTTCCACCTGTTCCTTTTCTTTTTCCATCTAGAACTATGTCAGTCTTGACAATCTGCAATCACTGATGATCCCATGGAACTCTTCAAAAGAGCAGACATTGCTGATCCAGTGTCCTGGCCAAGGTGAAATATGACTAATTATATCCAACCTACCTAAATTCTCCCTGTAGTGTCCATTGATACAATATTCCATTACTTTCATTAGTAGACAGCTGTCTGGGCATGTTTCAAACCAGAGGTGACTGCATTTCTCTGGTTAGGCTACTGTTTCGGCTGAGACAACTACCTACCACGAAGGCCAGTATTGTCTCATTATTTTACTTATAATTCCCTTTCTGTCTATATCTAGCTGTTGTCTCTCATACTTTGCTGCTGCCCAAAGGAGCTCACAAGCTGTTTTTGTTCATATGGTGCCTAGCACAGTTAGGTCCTGGTCTATGACTCAAGTCCCTAAGTGCTATGGTAACACAATTATTAATAACACATGGTACTACTTTTGTTCAGTCAACAAATAAAGTTAATAGGGTGCTTTGATATCCATCTAAATAAATGTGTATCTGTGTAAATGTAAGTTCATTACCCATTGTTTATTAACATAGATGCATAAATATAGATGTAGGCTTCTAAGTAAATAACCTGGATTTTCAGAGCAGCTAAGCACCCAGAATTCCCATTGGAGACTACGGAATGATGTCATTGTTGGAATAGCAGGAGTATTGCCCTGAGACAATTGTGTGGAATTTTCACACTGCCCATCTTCAGCTCACGTTGATGCTAGCAATCCTCCTCTTTCCAAAGTATTAAAACTGCTTAAAATAATAGTTGTCACCTAACTGCAAATGCCTATACTTGTGCTAATGCATGACTATGCTAGAGTTGTTAAAACTAAGTGACCATAGCCCTAGTGGTAGCAATTTTCCTGCCGTTCTTCTCCTTAATAAAATAAGAAACAGTATATACAGCAATACACATTAGCAGCATTTCTGTTGTTGTTTTTTTGTTTGTTTGTTTTTAAACAGTAAAATGTTTCTTATTTTAGGGTCCGTAAAGTCATGCTGCCTTCAAAGCAGTATCAACAACGGCATTATGCTTGTGAATAGATCCCCTGCATGAAGATAGATAAATATAGTGTTTATAAGTTTGAAGAAGAGAGCAAACAATCATAAGGAAATGGAATGGCCATTATTCCTGAAACATCTTTCTGGAAGTGGATGCTTCTGTTCTCTCTCTTTCATCAACTCACCTTGTGTCCCCTGGATAAAAGTACTGTAGAAATAATTCATTCCTTAAAATGCTTTAGATTTTTCCTTTATGTTCTTGTTCTGTCATCTTCTACTATGAAGAACAAATGTCTAGAAATTGTACTTTAAAAGAAATTGTAGTGGAAGAAATGCCTGGCAAGATTTGTGGTTTCATGAGCTGGAAAAATAATGGGCCTGGCTCTTAGTTCTTTGGTTTCTGTGCTTGGGCCAGGGATGGCAGGGGCAGGCAGAGCAAATGTGGCTTTAACCTACTTTTGCATTCCCTACTTCTGGCCCCAGCTTGTGCAGCTGCTACCTGCCACCCCACCCTTCCCCTTAAGGCAGTGGTTCTCAAACTTTTGTACTGGTGACCCCTTTCACATAGCAAGCCTCGGAGTGCGACCCCCTTATAAATTAAAAATGCTTCTTTATATATTTAACACCATTATAAATGCTGGATGCAAAGTGGGGTTTGAGATGCAGGCTGACAGCTCACAACCCCCCATATAATAACTCATGACCCCTTAGGGGTCCCAACCCCCAGTTTGAGAACCCCAATCTTAAGGCCTCTTCTAACTTATACTGTGTTCCATGTGTGGTAACTCAGACAGTCTCATGTAGACCTGCTCAGATAAATGTCAATGAAACCAGTTACCTTGAGAGTATGCAACTACGTCAAAATCAACATGCTTTGCAAAATCCTGTTGATTTTTGGCAAAATTTTGTTTCAGAGGGGTGGGAAAAGTAAAAGTCATTTGATGGCGTTGAAACATCCTATTTCAACATTGGAACTAAATGTTTCAGTTTTCCATATTGAAAACATTTTCATTTTGAAATTTTTTAAAATTTTGTATTGTAAAAAATTAAGTCAAAATAAACACAAAACATTTAGACTGTCAACAATATTTTGATTGACTTTGAAAAGTTGTCAGCATTTTTTCCATGGAGAATTTAAAAATTCAGCTTTTTTTCTTAACTGGATTGAAAATAAATTTTGAAATACTGAAATCCTCCATGAAATGGATTTGCCATTCTCCAGCCAGCTCTAATTCTCATGCAACTTTGCTCCTCCTGCGAGAAAATATAGCTCAATTAAATTGCAGCTGTGTAGAATTAAGGGACTTCAAATTTCTGTGAAATGCAGGATTTTTTTTGTTCTCAGCCGTTCAGCTTTCTTCACGCTGTGCGATATAAAGAAAATACCGTGCTTGCTTTTAATTAAAAGCTACAGGTAGTAAAACAAGCCATCCAGCTGCAGAAGGTGCAGTTACTGCTGTTATCCAAGAGATGAGTCTGACTAGCAGCACAAGCAAAGGTGACATGTGGGAATGAAGATGGTATATGCTGCTTTAAGGGGGGGTGGGAAATCACTCCAGGTGAAAATGAAATCAACTGGTCAGCAGAAACAAGAAGGAGTCTGGTGGCACCTTAAAGACTAACAGATTTATTTGGGCATAAGCTTTCGTGGGTAAAAACAGAAATCAGGATGAAATTCAAAGTAATTGTACTTTTCCTTGCTAACCAACAGAGAAGCAATAAACAAAGACTCCACTTAACTGCCACTTCGTGAACATGTTAAGGCAAAAACTCTAGATCAGTGGTCCCCAACCTTTCAGTCTGGTGGGTGCCTGACGACTAGCCGCCGAAATGCCGCCGAGGAGCGCGGCTGCCGGACAAGCAGCCGCCAAAATGCTGCTGAGAAGCGGCAATGCCGAAATGCCGCCGAGAAGCAGCGGCATTTTGGCAGCAACGCTTCTTGACGTTGCTGCTTCTTGGCAGCATTTCGGTGGCTGCTTGTTTGGCGGCCGCGCTCCTCGGCGGCCACCGCAATCCCTTGTCAGTAGGCGGGCACACATAGATGCCCCGGCAGGCGCCATGGCGCCCACGGCCATCGCATTGGGGACCACTGCTCTAGATGGTGATTTAATAGGTAGTTCCCCACCATCACCCAGATTTCCAACACAGTACTGTTCCGTTAATTCCCATTAGCTGACTGAAAAAATTCACTTGCTTTGCCTCAGTCCATCAAACTTCTCTCCTGACACTACCTCCCAAATTGGCCCCTGTGATTGAGCAAGCTAGGAAGGGAGGGATAGCTCAGTGGTCTGAGCATTGGCCTACTAAACCCAGGGTTGTGAGTTCAATCCTTTAGGGATCTGGGGCAAAAATCTGCCAGTGGGTTGGACTAAATGACCTGAGGTCCCTTCCAACCTTTTTAAAAAAAAAAACAAAAAAAAAACACACCCCACAGAACCAAAAACCTAGAGGAGTTGTTGGCATTTGGAGTGAACACATGCCACTTGTTTTCATCATACTCATTGTCTTCACTTATGTGTACTTGTTCTGAAAAATCAACAAGATAGTTACTGCAGCAAAATTTTATCACCTAAACTACCAAACTTTCATATTTGTGTTCATTCAAGATGAACTGCTGCTACTGGATATCAAATATTAAGAGGTGTCCAGGAGGAGATGATAAATAGACCAAGATGGAAGATTGGTTGGAGGGCGACAAGATGTGATGGTGAGGTAGATTTATCAGTCACCACTATGGAAAAGGTAGTTGAAACTGCACAAGTGGCTGAGATCATCTAGAGCAGGGGTCGACAACCTTTCAGAAGTGGTGTGCCGAGTCTTCATTTATTCACTTTAATTTAAGGTTTCGCGTGCCAGTAATACATTTTAACGTTTTTAGAAGGTCTCTTTCTATAAGTCTAGAATATATAACTAAACTATTGTTGTATGTAAAGTAAATAAGGTTTTTAAAATGTTTAAGAACCTTCATTTAAAATTAAATTAAAATGCAGAGCCCCCTGGACTGGTGGCCAGGACCCAGGCAGCGTGAGTGCCACTGAAAATCAGCTCGTGTGCCACCTTCGGCACAGGTGCCATAGGTTGCCTACCCCTGATCTAGAGAAAGAATACAAAGCTTGAAAAGGCTAAAGACAGAGTCCTATGGGACTGTCACAAAAGAAAGGGGAGGGGAGGACCCACCAAACAAAAGAAGCTAAAGAAATAACTGGAGAGGTAGGAAGAGAACCAGGAGAGGACAGAACCCAGAAAGCCAAGGAAGGATGAGACTTCAAGGAGAGTAATCATTGCTGCTATATTGGTTATTTACTAGATTATGCCTGCACTGCAAGAATACATTGAATAAAGAATATGATTGATTAGTAAAATTCATCTAGTAATTCATCTGTGCGCATAAAAGAAAGACTGCTTTGTGCTGCTGCTCAATTAATGATGAAAATCCCATACCTTCTGTCTTTAAACACACTTTATTCCATGTATCAGAGGGGTAGCCATGTTAGTCTGAATCTGTAAAAAGCAACAGAGGGTCCTGTGGCACCTTTAAGACTAACAGAAGTATTGGGAGCATAAGCTTTCGTGGGTAAGAACCTCACTTCAGTCCACTACTGTAAATGTAGCTGCAGTGTGTATTTCTCAGGAGACTGAAATGTCAGATGGATACCTCTGTGTGATGAAAGCCAAAGCACTTGTTTTCATTGCTAGGCTTAGAACAGACAACCACTAAAGAAGCTGCCATAATTGACTTTGCGGGACATATGGCAAGTATGAATGAGGTAACCTGTGTCTTGGGGTTCTTTTGGTTGTTTGACTAGTTTCTTTCTTTGGGTAAAAGTATTCCACCAAACTAATACATGATAAACCTATTAGTTTGACTAATTCTAATTTTCTTATTTAGATTTCCTAACAAAGTTAAAGAGCTTATTTTTTGACACTAATACATTTTAGTGTGTTTAGCGTTTGCCTTCACTTCAAGTTCACAGGTCTAGAAATATACAGTTGCATTTATATCAAAATTACTGATCACTGAGTCTTGATGAATTAATGGAGACATTGCAAAGTAACATTAAGACTTGACTATGCAGTTTGCTGAGTTTTGATGAAAGAAATACAGAGAAGTGAATTGCCAACACCCAGCATTTGTTCAGGACTGGCACAGAGAATGCCCTGGACTTCTACTACCATTCAGGAGAGGAGTGATAGCGGTGTCAGAATGGGACACTGGTATCAGAAAACAGGGCAACAATAAATTTTGATTTCAAAATTAATAGACCTCTTTAGTGGTGGTGGAGTCTGAGTTATTTTTTTGAGGGCAAAGAATTATGCTAAGGCTGGTGTGCTTTATAAACTAACAGATGCAGTAGTTGTAAGGAGTGTTGTTTAGGAGTTAGAGCAGATAGGGAGCTAGGCCTCCTACATTTAACGCTATCACTGAATTTACTTTTATGACCTTTGCAAACCACTTAAATTATTTGGCCCAGATCCACAAAGGGACTTAAGTGGATTAAAAAAAAAAATCACTAGGATCCACAAAGCCTGGTTTGGGCACCTAGACTCCCTATACAATGAGGGGTGGAGGGAAACAGGAGCCTAAGAAAGTGATCCATAAAAACCCATAAGCTGAACAGCTCCCCACCTAAGCTATCCAATGGGAGATGCTGAAGGGATGGGTGTGGCTTAAGCCCCATCAGTCTCAATGAAATAGGTGCTTAAGTCTGGGCTGCAGGGAGTTGTCTGACTCTGCTAGTGATCAGAAACCCCTTTCCTTGAGTCACAGTTTAGGTGCCTAAGTAGTAGGGGGGGGATTTTTTGTTTTTTTTTATGAGAATGAGTTAGGCCAGGGTGGGCAAACTACAGCCCATGGGCTGCATCCAGCCCACCAGCCACATCCGGCCCACTGGCCATTTTAATCCAGCCCTTGAGCTACTGCTGGGGAGCAGGGGCTGGGACTTGCCCCACTCTGACACTCCAGCTGGGAAGCAGGGTCAGGGGCCGCTCCACACGGCTCCCAGAAGCAGCAGCATGGCCCCCCTCTAGCTCCTATGTGTAGGGCAGCCAGGGGGCTCTGCTCCGCACACTGCCCCCACCCCAAGTGCTGCCCGCACAGCTCCCATTGGCTAGACCCCCGTGGTTAGAGCACTCTCATGACAGGCCTGTATTCACACCCTCTTGCCCCATTAAACAGAGGGGGGAATTGTTTGGGCCTTAAGTCAGTGAGTGCTCTAGCCACCGGGCTAAACGCTATATGGTGGGTGGTATAACCACCACCTCCTCCAGCTGGATTTTGAATGAGGTTTGATCCCTAGGGGTGCTCAGAGATTGATAGGTGGAGGAGCATTTATCTTCCCCCAGTTCATGGATCACATTGAGGGTTACGTGGGAGACAGACATCCCCACACCTAGAATGGGACAGCAGGACATGTGCCCAGCTGCAGAAAATTAGGCACCTAGGGAATTTTTACCCGGGAAATCTAGGTGCCTACAGAGCTGGGCAAGGAGTTTTGTGGACCTCAGCAGAGCCTAAACCTGGGACTTTGTTCCTCACAACCCAAAATAATGTTGGCACCTAATCACAGGAGTGTTATGTGGCTTGATTAATGCTTAGAAAATACAGATTTTTCACACAAAAGATGTTAGTAATGATAATTCTTCAAACTAAGAGACCAGATTGCAGAGTGAAGGTACTGAAAAGATTTAAAGAGGGGTAACGTTATGCGCCACACCAGTGTGCTGGTAAGCAGTGGTGTGGGGAGGGAAGCAGGAAGGAAGGAATGAAGGTGTTTATATTAGAGGAAATTTTTGGGCTCCTTTTTGTAGTCTTGAGCTTCTTTGCAGAGTGAAGACCACCTGCTCCCCCACTGTTTGCCTTTAATTTGTTTGAAGTCCAATGGTAAAAGATTAAAGCTTCCTCCACCAGGAAAAAACAGTTACTCACCTTTGTAACTGTTCTTCGAGATGTGTTGCTCATATCGATTCCAATTACGTGTGCGTGCGCTGCGTGCACGATCGTCGGATAATTTTCTACCCTAGCAACACCCGGTGGGTCGGCTGTGGAGCCCCCTGGAGTGGCGCCTTCATGGCGCTGGATATATACCCCAGCGGACCCAGCGCCCCCTCAGTTCCTTCTTGCCGGCTACTCCGACAGTGGGGAAGGGGGGTAGGTTTGGAATGGATATGAGCAACACATCTCGAAGAACAAGTTACAAAGGTGCGTAACCATTTTTTCTTCTTCAAGTGCTTGCTCATATCAATTCCAATTAGGTGACTACTAAGCCTTACCTAGGCGGTGGGGTCGGAGTGAGACATCGCTGAGTGCAGAACCGCTGATTCAAATGCAGCATCATCTCTGGACTGCTGTACCAGTGCATAGTGAGCGGCGAAGGTGTGGACCGATGACCAAACCGCCGCTCTACAAATGTCCTGGATCGGGACATGAGCCAGGAAGGCAGTTGAGGAGGCTTGGGCCCTCGTGGAGTGGGCGGTGAGGCGCGGCATCAGGGCACCGGCCAGGTCGTAGCAAGCACGAATGCAAGACGTGATCCAAGAGGAGAGACGTTGCGAGGAGACCGGTAAGCTTTTCATCTGGTCAGCCACTGCAACGAAGAGTTGCATCGTCTTCCTAAACGGCTTTGTCTGCTCAATATAGAAAGCCAGGGCCCTGCGTACGTCCAAGGAGTGCATACGCTGGTCTTGACAGGTAGCGTGCGGCTTAGAATGGAAGACCGGGAGAAATATATCCTGGTTCACATGAAAAGCTGATACCACCTTGGGAAGAAAGGCAGGGTGGGAGTGAAGCTGCACCTTGTCTTTATGGAAGACTGTGTATGGAGGCTCAGACGTGAGCCCCCTGATTTCAGAAACACGCCTTGCTGAAGTGATGGCTATAAGGAAGGCTGTCTTCCAAGATAGGTAAAGGAGTGAGCAGGTAGCCAATTGCTCGAACAGGGGCCCTGTGAGCTTGGAGAGTACCAGGTTAAGATCCCACGCCGGAACCGGTTGACGTTGCTGTGGGTATAGATGGTCTAAGCCCTTGAGAAATCTGACGACCATCGGGTTAGAGAAGACCGAGGAAGCATGTTCTCCTGGGTGGAACGCTGATATAACAGCCAGGTGTACCCTGACCGAAGATATCGCCAAGCCCTGCTGTTTTAGGGATAGGAGATATTCAAGTATAAGTGGAATTGACGCCTGCAAGGGGGGCGTGGCCCGCTGCTCGCACCAACAGGAGAAACGCTTCCACTTGGCCAAGTAAGTGGTCCGTGTAGAGGGTTTCCTACTTCCCAGCAGAATCTGTTGCACGGGATGTGAGCATCGTAGCTCTGTCCGATTCAGCCATGGAGCATCCACGCTGTAAGGTGGAGCGATTGCAGGTCGGGGTGACAGAGTCAGCCGTGGTCCTGAGAGATCAAGTCCGGGCACAATGGAAGCGTGATCGGAGTTTGTACCGATAACTCCAGAAGTGTGGTGTACCAGTGCTGTCTTGGCCAAGCTGGAGCGATTAGAATCATACGTGCCTTGTCTCTGCGTAGCTTGAGCAGTACCCTGTTGACCAGTGGAAATGGAGGGAAAGCGTAGAACAGCTGGTCTTTCCACGATAGCAGGAAAGTGTCCAACAGGGAGCCCGGAGATCGCCCTTGGAGGATGCAGAACATGTGGCACTTCCTGTTGGCGCGTGAAGCGAACAGGTCGACCTGGGGAAATCCCCACCTCTGGAAGATGGAATGGATGATATCCAGGCGAATCAACCACTCGTGCGTCTGGAAGGATCTGCTGAGACAGTCCACTAGCGTGTTCTGGACTCCAGGGAGGAACGATGCCATGAGATGTATCGAGTGGGCAATGCAGAACTCCCACAGGCGAATGGCCTCTTGGCATAGGAGAGACGACCGGGCTTCTCCTTCCTTGTTGATGTAGCCTGCAATGGGGTCCTGGGACATGCATCCCCAGGGAGCGCATGATGGTTCTGGAGTCCTTGAGGCTCTGCAACCGAGAGTCCATCTTGTCCGAGAACAACCCCTGGCCCTCGAATGGCAGATCTTGCAGGGTCTGCTGCAGTTCTGGCAGTAACCCCAATACCTGAAGCCAGGAGATGCGTCTCATGACTATCCCAGACGCTAGTGTCCTGGTGGCAGAGTCCGCTATGTCCAGGGAGGCTTGTAAGGAGGTCCTAGCCACCTTTTTACCTTCCTCCACTAGAGTCCCAAACTCCTCTCTTGAGTCCTGGGGGACCAACTCTTTAAATTTACCCATGGAATTCCATGAGTTGTAATTGTACCGACTCAAAAGCGCCTGTTGGTTTGCGGCTCTGAGCTGCAGACCCCCAGCTGAGTAAACCTTACGTCCAAACAAATCGAAGCGTTTGGCGTCCTTCGATTTGGGCGCTGCTGCCTGCTGATCGTGGCACTCTCTTGCGTTCACTGAGGAGACTACTAGTGAACACGGTGGAGAGTGTGTATAGAGGTACTCATGGTCTTTAGAGGAGACAAAGTACTTCCTCTCTACACCTCTGCCAGTGGGAGGGATGGAGGCCGAGGTTTGCATTAGCGTTAGCCTGGATCATGAGAATAATGGGCAACGCCACCCGGGATGGGGCATCAGCTGAGAGGATGCTCACCACCTCCACTATCTCCTCTGCCTGTAGGTCCATGTTCTGTGCCACCCTATGTAACAGGTCTTGGTGGGCAAGGAGGTCTATTGGAGGTGGAGGTGGGCCTGAGGTTGTTGTGCGCCACCGCCTCATCTGGGGAAGATGAGGAGGACACCTCAGTGGGTAAAGGATCCAGAGGTGGGTCCGGCTCCAAGGGTCCCTGATGTGCAGGATCCCCTGCACCGGGGTCTGGGACCTGCGTGGGTGTTGGCACAGGAGCCTCCATGCCCCCTGGGAGAGGACGGGAGATGGTGGCCTCAGGAACCCTGGGCTCAGAGTGTGCCGAGCGAGAGGCCACTGGTGGAGCCCCTTGAGCTTGGTGATATGCCCATGGGATCCAGAAAGACCAATGTGCAGGGTCCTGTCTAGGGTCCTCTGCCCCTTCCTGCCAATGGCCCAAGTCGTCCGGAGCCTGACCCTGAGCAGGGTATGCTGATCGGGAGGCCCCTTCTGACGAATGAGATGCCGATCTTGAGGGCCAGGGCGGTGCCGAGCGTGATTGCAGAGGCTCATCCTGGAATGGTGCCGAGCAGTGCCGGTCCACAGGTGATCGGTGTCTGCGCGGTGCCAGGAAGCGGAACCGGGATCGAGAATGGTGCCGATGGCCATGCCGGTACCGGGATCATGATCTGGATCGTGAAGACAAAGACCGTCTGTAGACTCAGTGCCGGGAGCACCGCTCATACCGGTGTCGGGAACTGCGTGTGGACTCTGACCGGTACCGATGCTCGGGTCGGTGCCAAGAAGTGGACCGGTGCCGGGAGGAAGATCTGGGCCGCGAGTACAACCGGCGCCGAGATGAAGACCGGTGCCGGGACTGCGAGCGGCATCGGGACCTGCTCCAAGACCGAGAGCGGTGCCCCGAGACCGGGAGCGGTGCCGCGAGTCCACGCTTGGAGATGGAGGGCGTATCAGGGCAGGCTTGCCCCTGGATTGCACCATGCGGAGGGGATGCGGTGCCACGGTCTGAGATGGTGCCGGCTCCGTGAAGGCGATGAGGTCCTTTGCCATCGCAGATGTCTCCGGCGTAGAGGGAAGACAGGGCTCAACCACAGGACGAGGCAGTGAGCCAGTTTGCACCAGACTCAACGGCCCTACAACTGGTGCCGGAGTCAACGGTGTCGACAATGCCTGCACTCTCTGGTGCTCCGAAGCCAGATGCAGCTCTACCACCGGTGCGGGGGGAGCCGGTGCCTGTTGGACGGCAGCGTCCTGAGTCTTACGGAGTCTTTTATGTCCCGGAGACAGGGAACGGCGCCGAGGGGCTTGCGGCAGTCGCGGTGCTGACGGAGGACAGTGCCATGGGGCCTTATCCGCGTCTCCTCATGGTGCAGTACCGGAGGGCGCCACTGGGGCGCTGCGCACCAAAGCACTCGGTGCCAGAACTTGGCGCGCTGAAGGAAGATCTGGGCTAAGTGCCGCCTCCATAAGGAGCTGCTTAAGTCTAAAGTCCCGCTCCTTTTTGGTCCTGGGCCTGAAAGCCTTGCAGATCTTACACTTGTCCGTCTGGTGAGACTCCCCTAGACACTTCAGACAAGAGTCGTGAGGGTCTCCCATTGGCATAGGCTTAGCACAGGTCGCGCACGGCTTAAAGCCAGGAGCCTTGGGCATGAGCCCGGCTGCACGCCAGGGGAAAAAGGGGGGATAAAAGGCCCTTTAACCCCCACTAACTATTTATAACTACTCTATGAAACTATTAAGAACAAAACTACTAATCTATAAGTATATAACCAACAACTATCTACAAGAATTAACAAGTAAAGCTAGGGAGAGTGGAGAACAGCTATGCCATGCTCCACAGTTCCAACGACCGTCATGGGCGGTAAGAAGGAACTGAGGGGGTGTTGGGTCGGCTGGGGTATATATCCAGTGCCATGAAGGCGCCACTCCAGGGGGCTCCACAGCCGACCCACCGGGTGTTGCTAGGGTAGAAAATTCTCTGACGATCGTGCACGCAGCGCGCACACACCTAATTGGAATCGATGTGAGCAAGCACGCGAAGAAGAATGGATTTTGTGTAGGGAAGGAGAGGGAGTCTGCTGTATAGCAAACAGTCTGTTTTAAATTTGTCAATTCCAAGCAATTGGAAATCATCCCCAGAGAATCCAAACTAGAATCCAGAAAGCTCAGCTGATGACAGTGTTCATGCTAGCAGGTAATTAGCAAGCTGGGTAATTTTTATGTTATACTCACAGCTCTTGATGGGGCCAGGTTTTTAAATTCCAACTGCATTGCATGCTGTTTCAAGTCAGTTACAGATGTAATCCTTTGCCATAGTGGATGTCACAGCTCAGTTTCATTTCGTTTGATCTTTTCCCTTCCAGTCTGCCAGCATTGAGACAGTATGTCCTAGTTACCTTAGAAAAACATGACACAATCACTTTATTTTAAAGCAAATAACCCTTCAATAACTCTGGTTTTCTAGGTGGCATTTAGTATTACCCCTTTAACTGGTGCTTATTACCTATTACACCAGTCAGAACCATAGCAGTTAACAAGAAGAATACATATTCCAGGCGCAGTCTCCAACTGTGTTGAGTTGACACAGGGAATAGCTAGACTTGGGGGGAAATGGCAGCTCTAAGCCACCTTTCTGTTCTCCTGATCGTGGGACAACTGGAGGGAGAAACAGCCTCTGGAACAATTTAAACAGCCTCAGACCTCCTTTAATTTAAACTGCCTGAAACTAACTATTCTGGGCACATGAAGGAGCCTTCCCAGCCCAAGGTATACATTAGAGTAGCCTGGGGAACACCCTAGTTTATGCTGTACTTCTTATAGTCCTCTGTGGTCTTTGTAAAGCCATGAATAATCAGTGTGCTGTACCCCCTGCCATGTAAGGGGCTGGAAGTATGACTGGCATAGGGCCCTTTACACCGCTTTTCAGTAGTTGAGAAGAAATTCTGAGGAAACTGCTTCCATCCACTTTAAGGCCACTTTTGTTGCCAGTGTGGCATATCTGGACCTTAAGGCCACTGAGAATTGGGCCTGTTGTGTTTGTACAGGTTAACATTGCATACAAACAACATGGAAGAGGAGCATGGCTACCTGTTATTTGGAATGTGAAATTAATCCCAGAAGAAAGTTCAATGTTTTCATGTTGGTTGGAATGTCATTCTCCCTCCCCTTCTCCCATGTCAGTGGAAGGTAATTCCCATATTCTGTATCAGTTTCTTTATTTCACATAGGCAGAGTTGAATATGCTAATTTTGCAATAAGCATAGTATGGAGCTGAGAAGTCTGACTTGTTTTGCTTGTGTGGGAACATACGATACATTTCTGTAAGATGGGAATGTTCGTCACAAACTGGTAAATCTACTCAATGGCAAATCAATGTCGCAATATAGCCAGGCAGTTTCCAGGGATTCACATTAAGGGATGGCAAATTTTAAAATCAGGAATAAATCAAACTCTCTTTTGTATATCTGAATGTATATTGTACATTATGTTAAAGATATTGTGGTGATACCACAGAGCACAGTCAGGAAGAAAGCAGGCGAATTGCAGTGGCTGGGCAGTACATGCAAAATATGAACTTCACTGAACACATTCAATGCTCTGTTTTGTAACATCATTTTAAAAAATTCATATTATAGCTGGGGGAAAACAATTTTTCCGTCCCATGAAATTTTTTCCTGTCCTGAATTAGGAAAAAAAAAAAGTCAATCTAGGAAAAAATTCATGAACCTAAAATACCAACCCCCAAGCAAACCTGGTTTAGGACAATCAAAAGGTTGTTTTGATTACTTGAAATATTTTTATTTCAACCATGTTAATTTTTATACTATTAGCTAACATTTCAAAGCAAAGTAATTTTGAACTAGAAAACCATTTTTTTTATTTTGAAAGTGTCAAAGCAAGACATTGACAATTTTGATTCTCCCCCTCCCCAAATGTTCAAGTGGAGAAATTTTGTCCAAACCATTCCTTTTAGATTCCATTAATCGACCTTTTCTGACCCCCTCCAAAAAAGCTTGGTAGATTAAATTCCCAACCAGCTCTATTCAATATGTCCTTTGCTAGCAAATTACCCAGAAATGCTGATAATTTTCCTGAGATGCTGCTCTGACTCTCTAAACACAAGATTCTGACAAAGCAGTTCAACCTCATCAATGCAAATATATACCAAACATAATTATTTCTCCCATAATGCTGAACTCTGTACAACCTCTAAAGAAAGTAGCATAACGTTTTAAAGCATACCACAGGTGACAGTTAAAAAGGACCAGCTCAAACATAAGAGCTGATGATGAAATGTAACCCTGGAGATTCAAACAATTAAAGCTTAGATTTAATGGTACTTCCTCTTTGATAGCCCAGGAAAAATCTCCTGAAGTTCTGGTATGATAGATTGTAAAAGTTTCAAGTATTCTATGTTTCACCTCTAAACTAGCAACAAGTCAGCCAGCATACTAAAGACACTAAGCCATTAATTTAGGGCACAAAAAATAGCCTAAATATCCCCCCAAGCTTCTGGCAAAACTTGTATACTAAATTAAATAATAAAATATAACCAAATAAAACCCAATCCTCTGTTTTCCCCTTTTGGGTCCCCATTTTCTTGCAATAACAATTTTTCTCTAGCTATGGCATTTTCCACTCATCATTGACTGTACTTCCCTGCACAAGTAGGGTTGCCAACTTTCTAATTGCACAAAACTGAATACCCAAGCCCAGCCCCTACCCTGAGACCCCACCTGCTCACTCACTACATTTCCCCTCCCTTGGTGGCTTACTCTTACTCACATTCAGTGGGCTGGGGCAGGGAGTTGGGGTGTGGGAGGGGGTGAGGGCTCCAGCTGTGATGCAGGCCCTGGGGTGGGGCTGGAGATGAGGGGCTTGGGGTACAGAAAGGGGGTCCAGGCTGGGGGATGGGGCCAAAGGATTCAGAATGTGGAAGGGGACTGCGGGTTGCAGTGTGGGAGAGGGTATGGGCTCTGGGCTGGGGATGCAGGCTCTGGGGTGGGGCCAGGGATGAGGGGTTTGGGGTGCAGGAGGAGACTCCAGGCTTGGGAGTGGGGCTGAGGGCTTCAGAGTGCAGGAAGGGGCTGCAGGTTGAGGCAGGGATTTGGAGGGTGGTTAGGGCTCTAGGCTGGAGGTGCAGGCTCTGGGGTGAGGCTGAGGATGAGGGGTTTGGGGTGCAGGAGGGAGCTTTGAGATTGGGGAGACAGGGGTGGCTCAGCTGGGGCAGGGGGTTGGGGCATGGGCTTACCTCAGGCAGTTCTGAGTCAGCGGGGCTAAGGCAGGCTCCCTGCCTGTCTTGGCACCGTGCTGCGTCCCATAAGCGGCCAGCTGGTCTGGCTCCCGGTCAATGGGAATGCAGAGCTGGTGCTCGGACAGCATGTGGAGCCTCATGGGCGCCCCCTGCCTAGGAGCTGGACCTGCTGCTGGCCACTTCCAGGCCAGGGCACAGCACGGTGCCAGGACAGGTAGGGACTAGCCTGCTTAGCCTCGCAGCACCCCCGACTAGTCTTTTAACAGCCTGGCCAGCAGTGTTGATCGGAGCTGCCAGGGACCCTTTTTGACCAGGTGTTCTGGTTGAAAACTGGACATCTGGCACCCCTATAGTGACAATGGGCCAGATCTTCATCTCTCTGTTCCAACTGCTAGGTGCTGCTAAGGCCTTCTAGTGGCAGTAGCAGATCTCCCACATGACCCAGGGGCATTCTCAGGTGATGCAAAAATGGCTCTACACCCACTGCCTGCTCAAACCTTTGATACAGAGGGTGGGGAGTTTGTCAGAGTGAGTAGTGCCTGTTCAGATCTTTGCTTGGCAGAACTGAGATGCTGCTCTGACTCTCTAAACACAAGATTCTGACAAAGCAGTTCAACCTCATCAATGCAAATATATACCAAACATAATTATTTCTCCCATAATGCTGAACTCTGTACAACCCCTAAAGAAAGTAGCATAACGTTTTACAGCATACCACAGGTGACAGTTAAAAAGGACCAGCTCAAACATAAGAGCTGATGATGAAATGTAACCCTGGAGATTCAAACAATTAAAGCTTAGATTTAATGGTACTTCCTCTTTGATAGCCCAGGAAAAATCTCCTGAAGTTCTGGTATGATAGATTGACCACAGAGGACTATAAGAAGTACAGCATAAACTAGGGTGTTCCCCAGGCTACTCTGTGTACCTTGGGCTGGGAAGGCTCCTTCATGTGCCCAGAATATGGGGAGCATAAAGATGGTTAAAAGTAGTCTTTGCCCTTCCATTCCTGTCTCAAGTGCAGAAATGGAGGGACTGAGAATCAGGCCCAGGAGTAGAATTTCACAAGTCCTCTTCTCTTCAGGAGCAAAATTCCCAACAGTTATAAGGAACTTCTTGAGGATTCAAAATGGGAAATAAAAGGCCAGATCCACAGCTGGTGCAAGTCAGTGTAGCCCCATTGGAATCTAATGCCAATTTCACTAAGGATCTGGCCCCAAACGTCACTGTGCCTATGGAAGCTTATCATGGACTTCAGTGGGAGTGAGACCATGTCCTAATTACTAACTGCCATTCATTTGATTACTAGGTTTATTTATAGGTTGTACATATTTGTGTACCTAGAATGTAGAATTTATTTTCCATAGACCATAGCTGTAGTGAGCTGCCCATCGTATAGGCTGTAAAGAGAAGTCATTTTCCCCATGATTACTAATCTGAGAAGTTCCAAAAGGATATTGGATTCATAACACCAAGGTTAAACAGTTTATTTGTCCTTAAATATGTATGAAATACACATCTCATTGGAATGTGGTAACACTATCCATTTATTACTGACTGTTACCATTTCTTGTAACAGTAGCTCTTAAATGGCCATTTCTCAGATTATTTTGGCAAGATGAGTTAGCCCTCCTAGAAAAATATTGCCGTAGGCCTGAATTGCTTTCTGAGTAGATTGCTGATGCCAAAATCTGTTTGGTATCTACTGTGCCTTCTGTTAAGTATGCACATTCCATTTTTTTATTACATGAATAGCCTTTCTGAGTTTTGTTGTATTGCTCCATTCTTGTCACATTTCTAGACACAAACATAAAAGCCAGCACAATGCTCTGAATTACGGAACTGACAGGTACATAACTTTCTATGGCAAAAAAATCCTCTAGTGTTGCATGCCTATTTTTATTAGAGTCTTTAGGTATCTAATGGTCCCCCTTTAGACCTAATAGGATATGAACATTCTTGGATGGTATCATTCTGATTATATACTCTGGTTTGAATACTTGTTCTTTTTTTGATGCTTGAGGCCCAGTTTTGCCCTTACTGCAGTTTAATTAGGAAGATCGGACTCAACTGTAACTCCACTGGGCTTTATTCTCCACTTCCTTACACTTGTGCACTGTAGGTATCATTCTCACTTGGTAGCATTATCCACCTGTTTACATGCACTTTGCAAAGGTGTGAATGACTATCCCGAGAAAAAAGTCATGCAGGGAAAAAAAGAGACCTATTGACTTCTGTGGGGTTACTCCCGGCTTATACCAATGCAAGTTAAATTGGTCTCCATGAAAGCTGCTCCCTAGTAACTGAGGAATAGAAATAGGCCTTAAGCAGTTACCCCAATCCAGACTGTCCTCCCCATAGTTCTGCAAATAGAGTGAATTCTCCTCCTACAAATCTCACCTCCCTTCGCCAGGGCTTAGCCACCTTCATCTCACCCCTACTGATGCAAATCTCACTTGACCCTGCAGAGACCTTTCTGTGCCATCTAGGACACACACTGCCAGAGGCTGTGGAGCCTGGGCAGGCATTAGAAAAGGGTGCGGGTGGAGTGGGTACACATTCACCTTCCAGACTCACTGAAATTAGTCAGATGATACTGCAGCCCTAGGTTGTATTATGTTTTTCCACATCGCACTCCTTCACTGAGTCCTTCAGTGCCTTAGGGGCAGCCATGAGCAATGGGAGCCAAAATAATGCCACTCCAAATGTAGAGAGCCAAGGCAGGGTGGGAGTGCATCCAGGGAGCAGAGCTGGTGCAAAGGCAACAGGTGCAGAACTCTGCACAGGCAGCCATGGCTTCTGTGGGATCTGCCAGTTAGAGGCGACTTCTGCAGCTTATGATGTGGTGGGGTAAACCCTGCCCCTTTTCCCTTGAGGCACAGTGTGCGGGAGGGAATCTCTGAAGGGAACCTCACCAAGATTCTTCTTACCCTGAGCCTCCTTCCAATGGAGAAGAGTCTGGGTACTGTAATTAAAAGGACAGTATAAGGAATGGGAGGGCCCAAAATATTGACCCCCGTTTTGTGATTATCTGGTTACAAAGTCTATATAATGGCTACAAGTGAGTTCGTTAAGTTTGCTTGTAGAGGGGTTCTAAAGAAATGTTTCAATGATTTTTCTTCCTAAAAGTAAACATCCACAGCCGAGCACTCAAGTACAATACTGCAATAAGAAATCAGTGAATACAGGTGAAGGGGCAGTAAAAACCAGAATCACAGTCCAGTTTTATATCCCATTCATATAAGTTGTATATTTAAAAAAAAAAAAAGAAAAGAAAAAAAACCTAAAAAATACTTTCCCAAACACAACCATATATAGGGATGGAGCAGTAACTGAGTGGCCTTTCAGTGACTCTTAAGTTTCCTTTACAAAAAAACTTAGGCCCAACATCTCCTTCCAAAAATATGTAATCCCAAAACCAAAACTCCTACCCCAAAAAGGGAGAAGTGCCACAGACTATGAAGTTCACTAGGCCAAGGTTCACCAAAGGACTTTGGGGCCTAATTCCCACTTTAGTAGCCCATGTTCAATATTTAGGCAGCACCAAGATCCTCAAAATTCTTGCTCAGCTTCCACCTAACTCTATGGGTTCCTAAAAGCCCTCAGCACCTACATTTTTGTTGTAAAAAGGTCCTGTAGGCACCTGAGTTTGTCTTTGGAGATGCATTCCATGCCTTAATGTCTCACTCACCAGCATAATCTTCAAACCTGGTGAAGATAGGTGGGACAATACCTTTCTTGCCCACAGGGCCCAATCCAGTAGGTGTACTCTGAGCATGCCTAACTCTACACAAAATGGCAGGGGCAAGGAGGAAGAAAGGCATCTTCCCTTTATCCCAGTGGTTAGGGAACTCATCCAGTATGTGGGACACCTGGGTTCAATTTCCCCATTTTCCTCCTGAGAATAAGGGATTTGAACAGGGATTTTCACCTCAGGTGACAAGTATCACGGGGTAGCCATGTTAGTCGGTATCCACAAAAACAACAAGGAGTCCGGTGGCACCTTAAAGGCTAACAGATTTATTTGGGCATAAGCATTCATGGGTAAAAAACCCACTTCTTCAGATGCACCTCAGGTGAGTGTCCTAGTTACTGGATCATGGAGTCATTCCCACACTCTGTCTTGCCTAATGTGGGTATAATTATTTATACACAGTGGAATGGCTTCAACAGGAGAGATTGAGAGAGACCCAGCTCTGAATATCCCATACCCCAGTGGTTATGGCTTCTGCCTGAGAGGTGGGACACGCCTAGTCAAATCCCTTCTCATCAAGCAGAGGGAGAAATTGAACCAGGATCTCCTATGTCGTGGGGGAGTTCCCATACCACTGGGCTAAAGGTTGTAAGAAAATTCTTTTCTTCCCCTTCATTTCACTCCCAAAGAAGCATTGCTAACATTTATAGTGAACATAAAAAATGAAATAAATGTCAGGTAAGAGAAACGAACCATTTGACCTTGCATTATAGCTACTCTTGGAAGGACAATGCCTTTAATAGTCACACCTAAGCTTTAAATATAAAATGCAGAATTTCCTCAAAAAGAACACCACATTTTGATACATGATCATAACCAGTTGCTTATTACACCCAGTGCTAATTAGCTGTCAGACTTCATTCACTGATACCCAAAACCATTCTGTGCTGTTGAACTATGCCGAAATTTTCAACAGGAAATGCAAGTGTTGTGCATTCTCAAAGGAGGATGCAGTTGGGGTATGAGTGAATAGCACTTACCAAAACTGGCCTTGTTCTGAAGGGACACCTCAAGGAACAACTTCAAACAACTGTACTAGAGTAGTGGTTCTCAAAGCTGGTCCACTGCTTGTTTAGGGAAAGCCCCTGGCAGGCCAGGCCGGTTTGTTTTTCTGCTCATTGCGGCTCCCACTGGCCGCAGTTCGCTGCTGTAGGCCAATGGGGGCTGCGGGAAGCGGCAGCCAGCACATCCCTCGGCCACTGTACTAGAGCACCTTAATCTACACCCATAGCAAACTGTAGAGGATGAGCAGCCTACATACTGCAGCATAAGAATGACAATACTGGGTCAGACCAAAGGGCCATCTAGCCCAGTATCCTGTCTTCCAACAGTGGTCAGCCCTAGGTGCCCCAGAGGGAATGAACAGAACAGGAAATCAAGTGATCCATCCCTTGATCCATGAGAAGGGATTTCCCAGCTTCTGGCAAATAGAGACTAGGGACACCATCCCTGTCCATCCTGGCTAATAGCCATTGATGGACCTATCCTCCATGAACTTACCTAGTTCTTTTTTGGACCCTGTTATAGTCTTGGCCTTCACAACATCCTCTCGCAAGGTGTTCCACAGGTTGACTGTGAGTTGTGTGAAGAAATACTTCCTTTTGTTTTAACCCTGCTGCCTGTTAATTTCATTTGGTGCCCCTAGTTCTTGTGTTATGAGAAGGAGTAAATAATACTTCATTTACTTCCTTCACACTAGTCATGATTTTATAGACCTTTATCATATTCCCCCTTAGTCATCTCTTTTCCAAGTCAAAAAGCCCCAGTCTTATTAATCTCTCCTCATATGGCAGAAACTCCATGCCCCAATCATTTTTGTTGCCCTTTTCTGAACCTTTCCCATTTCCAATACATCTTTTTTGAGATGGGGTGACCACATCTGCATGCAGTATTCAAGATGTGGGCGTACCATGGATTTATATAGAGGCAATATGATATTTTCGGTCTTATTATCTGTCCCCTTCTTAATGATTCCCAACATTGTTTGCTTTTTTGACTGCACCTGCACATTGGGTGGATGTTTGCAGAAAACTATCCACAATGACTCCAAGATCTTCTTGAGTAGTTATAGCTAATTTTGACCCCAACATTTTATATGTATAGTTGGGATTATGTTTTCTAATGTGCATTTCTTGGCATTTATCAACATTGAATTTCATCTGTCATTTTGTTGCCCTGTCACCCAGTTTTGAGAGATCCTGCCAAGGCTGATTCCCACTCTGGCACTTCGAGTGCAGAAGGTGGGGGCCCACAAGGATTTTAAAAATTAATACTTGCCACTCCAGGCTTGTATTAAACTCCCAATGTTACAACTTTTCTTTGACCTTGGCTTCATCAACACTGCCACCGCCCAAATTCAAAACCCCTTTTGGAACCCAGGAAGATGAACTTGGGAATTCCTTCCTGTGGGGTACCCTCAAGCCCTTTCACCCACCCCTCCCTCCAGGGAAGAGCTGAGAAAGAAAACAAAGGAAATTAGCTGTTCCCACCAGCTAAAAAACAAACATATGCACAAACCTCCAAAAATCCAATCCTGTTCTTAAAAAAAAAAGTTTATTAAAAACCAAAAAGAAAATACATCTGGAATTTAGGCTTTTGCTAGATTTTAAAAGAGTGATTCCAAAAATTAAGCACCTAAAATAGCTTTCTTGGGGATTCAGCTTAAGGTTACAAGCAAACAAAAGCATCTGGGGATAGCACAGAGGAGTTCACTAGCCATAAGAAATAAACCTAATCGCGTCTTTCTAAACATTCCTGATCTACTTACACATTTGGGAGTTCCTACACTATCATCTCATCCATGCATTGAGACCCTGCAGTTCAGCCTAACTGGCCCTGCATACAGAAGTGGAAGCATTTCAGAGACTGAAGTCCAGGACCTCCATGGTAGCAATCTCTTACCTAGCAGCCTAAATTTGGCCTCCAGTACCTCCCTCCTATCCCTTCCTAGGTCAATGGTACTTAGGTGTATCACAACCACTGGCTCTTCCCCAGCACTACATATAAGTCTATCTAGATGTCTTGAGAGATCTGCAGCCTTCACACCAGGCAGGCAAGTCACCATGTCGTTCTCTCGGTCATTGCAAACGCAGCTATCTATGTTTCTAATGATTGAATCGCCCATTACTAATGCCTGTCTCTTCCTAATAACTTGTTTTCTCTCCCCCGGAGAGGCATCCTCAGTGTGAGAGGATACCCCATCATCTGGAAGGAGGGCCCCAACTATGGGATCGTTTCCCTCTGCTCCAGTTGGATGTTCTCCTTCCCTAAGACTTTCATCTTCTTCAACAGCACAGAGGCTATCAGACGGGGGTGGGACTGTTCTACTGTGTCCCAGAAAGTCTCATCTATGTATCTCTGTCTCCCTTAGTTCCTCCAGCTGAGCCACCCTGGTCTCCAAAGCCTGTACACAGTCTGAGGGCCAGGAGCTCCTTGCACCAAATACACACATATGCCACCTACCCATAGGGCAGGTAATCATACAAGCTGCATTGGGTGCAATAAACTGGATAGCCTCCACTCTGTTGCTGGACTTCTGCCTGCATTCTCTTTTTACTCCTGAAGTTAGTTCCTTTGTTGAGGTTTTGTTTTTATCAGGGGGTGTTTTTTCCTTAAGTTTAAAGAACGTTAAGTATATCTATCACTCCCCCTCCGTAAACTCCCTCGCAAAACTCCAATTAGCCACTCTTCTGGTCACTTAAGAGCAGGCTTTTTAAAGCCCTGGACTTCCTGAGTAACCCCGCCTCCTGGTTAAGGCTTGATGGGTGCTAAAGGACTTAGGGATCAAAGCCTCGTTTAGAAGCTCTCAGCCTCGCCTAGCAGGCCGCTAGACTCACCACCCACACGGTCAGCACGTAGTCCCCCAAACAAACAGACCACTTGGTATATTTCACTCCAGCAGCAAGCACACCACAACAAACACACACGCAGACAAACTTACCCCAAAGGTCACATAATCACTCCTCCTTCACCTGGAGAAGCCCTCGTAAAACTCCTGTTAGCTGCTCCTGCTCACTAGCTTCTATAATGCATTTTCTCATTAATATCATCATATTACCAGGAGCACCCAGAAATCAGCATGCACTCACTGTCACACTCTGGAGGGGTTTGGTTGGACTGTCTATAGGTAACAGACTGGGTAAAAAAAAAATCCATAAAAGAATTCACAGAAATGTTCACACTATTTTCATTCTGCTTTCCAGTTGGTGTAACAGGGTGCACTCATCTCTTGTGAGCACCCCCTTGGTCAAATGCACACCGGCTCTCTCTCTGATTGTCTCTTTCTGGAGACAATGTCTTCACCCTCTTGGGGCTTCCTGGTTACAGCTCTCCAGCTGGTCCACTATAGGTCAGTCCCCACCCTCTGGGGTGCCTCACTGTCCAGGCTACTTCCCCCAATGGCTAATGGGGGTTGGTCGACACAGGCCCACTCACTACTCCAGGTCCCAGCCCAGGGACCCTGTAGATAGCAGCTATTTGCTGTGTCCCTTTATCTAAGTCACACTGCTGTGCTGATTCCCTAGGCCACTTCCCAACAGCCCTGTGCTATCTTCACCCTTACCTAAGGGCCTTGTCCTGATGGAGGCCCCACAACTAACTCAGGGCTGCTTCTCATTTTCCCTGGCTTCTGGCAGCACTGTCTCATTCAAGGTCCTGTAGCTCAGCCAGCCATACTCCTTCAGCTCCAGCAAGAAGTGTCCCACACAGCCATTCTAGACAGCTTGGAGGACCCTCTCTACTGCCCTTTTTGGGGTGGGGTGTGGCAGGGTGATGAGGACTCCAGCAGGGAACCTCAGAAGGTCAGGTCCAGCTTTAGGCCGATTTCCCCAATTCCCCCAAATTGGGCCCCGTGCCTAAGAGGGCCTCGCGCCCTAAAGAGGAGCACCTAATTTAGGCGCCTTTTTAATTTTTTTACTCACTCAGCAATGGTCCGGGTCTTCGGTGGCACGTCGGTGGCGGATCCTTCACTCGCTCTGGGTCTTCGGCGGCGGGTCCTTCAGTGCCACGGAAGACCCGGAACGAGTGAAGGACCCGCTGTCGAAGTGCAGCCGAAGACTCGGACCGCCACCAGGTAGTCGAATCGGGCCCCGCACTTACTAAAGCCTTCCCTGCAGAGGGTCTGATAGACCCGATCACAGTGTGATTTTTTTTTTTTTCATTTTACAAAGCTTGTTATTGTTTGTCTTTTTAAAAACTGGTAATTTTTTTAAATGATTTCTTGAAAACAGAAAACTTACACATGATTTTTTATTATTATTATTATTTTGGGGGGGGGAAATCCACCACCGTGTAACTAAGCTGGCCAATCAAAACTAGCAATGTACAAACACCAGAAGTGAAGCAAAATATAACTTCACAAAACAACCAATAGGAGTGGATGGGGAAAGAAGAAGAGGGAACAACTCACATGCAAAACAATTCAGAGAAAGATACAACATGCTCTAGAAGAGGAAATAGAAAGCAGAGTAAATCAAGAAGTAATGTCAGTATGTCAGTATTTATGAAATAGAAAATTGACAATGCTACAATGGAATATAGAGCATAATTATTTTATTTCTTTAAATTGCAAGCGTGTTGCTGTTTGGGTGCTTGGTGAAACAGATGTCTTTAACCTGCCCTAGGTGTAGTCTTTGGGAGGGTAGTTGTCTGAAAAATGTTCAAACCCCGTCTCAAACTACTTTTTCCAACATTTCAGGTTTTGTTAAATTAATTTATATCTGTTTGCTTTTATTATAAAAAAAAAAAATCAGGCCCCAATTTTCAGACTTGGGTGCCTAAAGTTTTGCTAATTGACTTCTTTGGGAGTTGTGGAAGCTCAGCACTCTGAGGAAAATCAGGCAGCAATTCAGCTCTCTATTTATTTGTTCTTTTTCTTTCCTGAAATAGTGGGACTACTCATGGTAGTAAATTTAAGCATGTGCATGAGTGTTTGGAGGGTTAGAGTCTAAATATAACATTAGGTACCTAACTATAGGCATCCACATTTGAAATTATGAAACAGTGTTTTATGCAGGGGAGAGTCGAAATGCTAGTTTTCTAGCTAAAGGGAAACCTTCAGTTTAGAAGAACCCATGTCTTTTTCCCTCTCCCGAAAGCTAGTCTGGCACAAATGGGGGCATTATGAGCAATGCATCTTATATGCTCTCCCCAAACACTCTGCTTTTTGTCCAGTCAACAAACACAGCGTATGGGTGCCTCTTAGAATTCTGAGTCAACATTGTTTGACAGGGATCAAAATAAGTTTGCCCATCCCAACGTGGCACATCTCCATGCGCTGACCGTTACACCTACCTAGTCCAAGTGACAAATTACATGAAGTCTAATGGGTTACAATTTTATTTTGAGTGCAGTCATTTGTAGAAACTGAATATCCAGAACCATTGATTTGTCTTTCTTTTTGAAAACCAAAAGCATTCTGTTCTTGAAATAAAGCTACCTTTAAAAAATGTCCCTCCCTTTAATTAAAATTTAGAAACAAGGATAAATATATATACTTCCAGTATTCGTGTAATTCCATGTCATTATTATTAAAGTGATTCACACTCTGGCAGAAGCTTGATTAACATGGCTTCCTGTCCTTTCAGATGACCATTAAATGTTACCAGCTTGCAGCTTCTGTTGCTTGATGACTCAGATATTATTTAGCTCCCAATAAATCTTTTATATCGAAAAGTTAAACTGTCACATATCGCTGCTACTGGCTTCAGTGCTTCCCATGGTAATGAAAGATGCATTTCTTCTTGTGTCATGTTTTTGGGCTGTAGTGAATCACAAATCACTGTGTACTGAAGTCAGTTTTAAAAAAAATTCTAAGAGTGTATCAGAGAGCTGAGTGGGATCATGCTAGTCATCAGAGAGAAGAGAATTTAAACCAGAAACATTCTGCAGAAACGTGCATATTCTATCAACAGCAGCAAAATTAGGCCTCAATCCTGTGATGACCTGCTTCCAGACAGACGCCTGGTCCTACAAGGGGCCCCACTGACTTTCTGAGTACTGCTCACTACTGTAAGCGGTTGTTAGTCAGACCCATAACTAACTCCAATAAAGGGAACTTCCTTTACATGCAGCATAGTTAAGCACACAGCCATTGAAGATCTTTAACTACATGATGATAAAATTCTTCAATAAAATGGCCCTAATTCATCCCTGGTGCAATTCCATTGAAGCAAATGGAATTACACCAGGGATGAATTTGGCCCATTATTTTTTTGTACATTGCAAATACAGTAAATCCAGTAAGGATTTAAGCAATTGCTTTCTAGTTTAAATAAACCCCAGGATTAGGCTGTATTTTATTTTTCATCCAAAGACATAAAATGTCCTTAGCTGCTTATGTACAGTTTACTATATCTTTATAATGAACATCTGAAAACCACTGTGCATGTAGGAGAAAAATAAGTATTTGAAATATGTCCTCCGCCTTTAATATTTGGTTTACCCTTTATTATTTTATATTTAGTTTACTCCGCTTGAAAAAATGTGTTACGTTAACACACAGTATGGCCCTAGAAAATGAAAGTATATGAAAACAATATTAAGTAGTTCTGATGCCTCCAGAATTCCTTTGGGGAGCTCCTGGGGAGTGGACATCAGATTAGAAGCTCCACTGTCCTTCGAGAGGATGCAGGCAATTGTCCGCTCTCAGCCCTCCCTAACCATTTTTGGCACCAAGCTTTAACAACACTGCTCACTCACAAAATCTAAGACAGATCTGGAAAGATACTGGCCCTCAGTGAGAAAAAGAAACTCTGTATAACCTTCAGAGAAACTTGAAAGGAAATAGAAGGCTAAAACCCTTCACTTAATATGAAACCTGCTTACTCCATTATGATTGTGAAACTCCCATTCACTACCCAGATTCTTGATGCAGTAACTTTAGCAACATTTGTATACCTTGTCATTCCATAAACTACTGAGATATAACCATAGCCAATACAATAACACAGAGACTATAAAACAGTCAATGCAAAGCTTCAGGTGTCTCATTTCATGATGTTGGTTATGCAGCATGTCAAATTTCACTGTCATTTTTAAAAGATGCTTAACAGGTGTATATCAATCTGTTCCTTCTGGATGCACAACTTAATTGTCAGAGATGCTCAAGTAAACTATAGTTCTAGAGTTTATAAATGCCTACAGCTGTCATCATCAGTGGTGCCTCTGCATGATTGTTCTGCAGAAACATTATAGGTAATTACTAATGTGCAGGCAATTGAATATTATGACCAATTACACCAGACTGTTGTTAGTAGTAATAATATCACAGTAGAGCCCAGAAACCCAGTCAAGACAGAGGCTGTAATGTGCTAGGGACTGTACAAACACATAGTCAAAGACAGACCCTACCCCTAAGAGGCTTAAAAATTTTCTTTTTGAAAAGAAAAGCTAAAATAGATTCAAATACTGTACTATTTCATCCAAGCATCAGTATGGGTAGGGAAAAGATGGCACTACACAATGACATGTGGGAAATATTTTTGCCATCTGCTCTCGGCCATGTAACTTTTCTCTTTAACTATGTGGAGAAAACAGGTAAGTTTATATGTTCTTTGTTTATTTTTATTTCAAATTAAGACTCTCTGCAAGTTCATAGATCTGTTAAAAGTTCACAGAGGCTTCTCTAGGCCTGACTGATTCTCATCTTTCTTAAGCCCTTTCCTCGCAACTGGCATTTGGTATCTCACACCAAGCATACAGACAAATGGAATAGGAGCTTGAGAAATTGTTGAATCTATTTGGTCAGTTTATTGGATCCATAATAAAAGGAAGACTAATGGCTAATAGAGTCGTTCCGAGACAGAGTATAGTTCAGCGGAAACAGCAATCACTTTCTTCTGTGAGGTATTTTGGTGACTCCATTAACTACTCTGAATCTTGGTTTGAGTCTATGCAAAAAGGGGAAAATTACTTATAATTTGTACAATGCTTTTAAAGACATAAAGCTTTATTGACAATATATGCTAAGCAGAATTACTGAGGAATGCTAGTTGACTTTGAGGATGTAGTGATAATTTCTTCTATATCCATCAACCATACATTAAAAGTGAGACAGAACCCTTTTTGTCTATCTAGGTCACCAGTTTAGTTGTTGCATATCTAGTGAGAAATAGCTGTTACCTTCTGTCTCAGTGTCTATTCCCATGGAGAAACAGGAATCCCTCTTTCTGATAATATGAAGCCCAAGTTTCTAGCTTTGAATTGAAAGCCTTAATGCTGAAATGTGGATATTTTCATAGGATGATTCCAGCAAACCCCAAGCCATAAGAAGAAATAAGATGCATCATGACATTTTATTTAATTGGTGACTTTTGCTGAACAACTGTGTAGAATCAGACATGACATTGACATCAGTACCAAAGGCATTATCAACGTGATTATACCAAATGGAGAATTAAGTAATCATTAGCATTTGTCAAAAAAATGTCACTAGACTTCTGTTACTTCAATATTAGCATAATGAAGAGATTGTGTTTGCTCTCTTTGGCAATCAATCAAGCATCTGGGATGCACTCACAAGTAAAGCAACTAATCTTAAAAACAGAAGACGTTTGATTTTAAGAACAGGTGATTCTTGTTTATTTGAAGGGAACCACATGTTATTTTTCAACAAGTGGGTATTTACTTGTACTTTTGAGATGAGATTAAGTAAGACCTACAGGCTCATTCATCCCCAAAATGAAATGGCTTGCCTGTGTTAAAGGAGGATTTTGAATTGGACACAGACAAATTAAGACTAATGTGACTGGAAAATTTATTGCTCAAGTTCATCGTGGTGTAATTCCATTTGCAAACGCCAGGGATGAATTTGGACCACATTTAATACTGGAGAGAGAAAAGGGCCCTTTAATGTAGCATAAATTATAATAACTATAAATTTAATATTTTCTGACATTTTAAACCTTGCCAGATTATATGGCTGGACCTATTCTGGCATGGTTGTTTCCAGCCAGATATTTGGTGCACTCTGAATCAAAGAGGAATTGACAAGGTCATATTGATTATTTGTTTACATGCAATCTGAAATGCAGGAGGTAAACCACCCTAAAACTGGATAATATACAGTGTGTGCATATTATCTATGTATCCTGGGATGGAAATACTAGGGGAACAGTTCTGGACACAGATCACCTACTGCACTGCAAAGTCTCTGCATGAGCTGATGGAGTTCCTAGCTATATTATCACCGGTGGACAAAAGGCTAATAGTGCATGCTGCCTTCAACATTCATATGGATAGCAGCCCAGAGAGCTGGCTACTCTGTCTTGCTCTAGTGTTTCAAGGATCACATTGTAGAGGGAATAATTTGTCACCCATAAAACAAGCTCTGCCCATTTGAGATGACAAAATGAAACTTCATTTACAGTAAATTGTGCAGATGTCCAAATATGCTCAGGTATCCTCTGAGCTCCTCCTTTCTTATGTGTTTTGATCAGCAGTGTGATGTAAACAATTGCATTTCAATCACTGGGCATCTCCATCAATATTTTACTGAGATGAACAGGGCAATTCAAATGAAGCTGTGATTTTGGAGCACAAGATGGCATACTGAAAGAGGTGATGGTGTACCCTGCTGCTGCAGCCCCTCTTCAGCACCCTAGACTCTCCCCCACTCCCAGTTCAAGCTTCGTGGTGTTTGGGTTGTGACTAGTAAATTAGGCAACTGGAGATTATATGCAGGTAACGACCAATCACGATCTCTTGCAAGTCAACATTCGGTGTCACTTCTTCTGCTGGGGCAAATGGCCCAGTCCTCTCTGATGATCAGTCCGTGGATGTTAATGGAACCTGAGCACTTCTAGAAGGCAAGTAGTGTTTACCCAATAGTCTATTCTCTCACTGTTTTTGTGGGGGTTTATCTTTTTTATTTTTCTTCACCTATCAACAGAATACCCCATAAGAGTCCTCTTCCTGGGCTCTTGTTCTCATTGGTCACCCTGATTTATATATGATCTGTGAAATCTCCAGCAGGAGGTGATGGCTAGAGCTCTTGTGCTGAAAGTCTGATGCTAAGACTAAACAGTTGTTGCAGTTATAGCCTGGCTGTGAGGGAGTAAAGATTTTTTTATTGTGTTCATCATTTCTTTACAAAGTTATGATTGGATTTCTGACCTGAGGAGTGGACAGGCTGGTTAACCCCAAGCTACCACTGGCCAAGGCCAGGACAGGCAAGATTCAATGCTGGGTTAAAGTTCAGATAATATTGTGACCCTGCAGAGTTGGAAGGGAGGGATTCCCAGCTTTCTGGTGGCATACAGAGCACTTGCTTGTAGGCCTGGAAGGTTCCAAGGTATCAAATCTTAAACTGTGACATACTTATGTATAGAAAAAAAACTGTTGGGTCATTTTAACAGGACTTTTGTAGCTCCTTTTGAGGCATGTGCAGTTGGCCTCCTGGTAAATAAGGCTCCTGGCTTCATAGACAAAATGTTAATATTTTAAAAAAATACTCTGTAAAAACGTGGCAAAGTTTTCTTGTAGCTTTGGTGGCAGACATGTGTTACCCAGTCCTGCTTGGTGTGGCGCTTTGTCCTCTTCTAGTGGTAGCTAGACCAGCTAGAGCTTGATGAGCCTGCTATGACCTTGGCTAAAAAGCATGTCTTTTAGCTCATGTAGTAGGGGCTCATGCATTAAGCTCCAAAGGTCCCAGGTTTGATCCCGGTCACCACCACCTGGGGTCTGTCAGCAGTACAGATGGAATATATACAGCTCCGCTGCTGGGTGACCAAGGAAAGTCACTTCCCTACACTGTGCCTCAGTTTCCCCATCTGTAAAATGGGAATAAGATACTGACCTCCTTTGTAAAGTGTGTTGAGATCTACTGATGAAAAGTGCTATATAAGAGCTAGGTATTATTATTATTTAGAATGGTGTGATGTGGTGGAAAGAATTCAATGGCATTCTATGGAATAACCTCATTGCTGACTCATCGTTTCACCACTCATGAGTATTATGATGATTCCAAACTCATGCTGATATGTAGCATAAAACCTTTATACCACACCATGTTTGTGTGTGTGTGTGTGTGTGTGTGTGTGTGTATTATGATTGCCTGGGTAAGCAAGAGGTAGTCAAGAAATGCCATTATAAAGATTGCACATGCAAACAAAAGTCAGTAGGCTCAGGTGGAAAGGGGTACACTCAGGGAGTGTGCTGATTCAAAGCTTCTGTTCAGTGGCTCCCAGTGGTAGAGGTCCCTTTCACCATAAATAACATGAAACAGCAGCTGCAGCAGCACAGCAAGCTCCCTCTCCTAGATGAATACCACCACCCGTCCAGGGGGATAAGCTGACCACATAGCCAGCATACGCAGCAGGTGTGTCATGACCAAAATAAATCCTTCCAGTGTAGGGTGTGGTGGCATACCAAAACTGCAGCATGACACTTGTAACTGCAGAGTAATTTGCTTGTTGGTGCTTGGTGCGTGCTGTAGTCCCTCTGCTGAGCTGTTGTATATATTCATTCATTCTCTCCACATGATATCCAATCTTACTTGGGACCTCACCTTGTGATCTTTTCATCCTTTCCATGTGCACCATTGTCAGCATAGGCAAGATTAAACCCTACAATACATCTAAATGCCTAGTATCCCAAATTTTGTTTTGAAAAGTCTCATTTTTGCCTGGCCATGCTACGTAAGGTCACTTTGAAAAAAGCCAGAGGTGAAGCTGATATCTCTGATGTCTTTAGGGTTCTTACCCTATTGCATTACTTTGATGGCAAAGTGTTTGCACGTGGGAGGGATGAGAGAGAGAGTGGTCTAAGGTTTAATTACAGTGATGGCCAAACTTTATCAGCATATTTTCATTCCATTTCTATAAAACTTTCCTCCAGGCTGAAATTCAGCATTTCTGTCTTCAGCCCATTCTCAATTACTTTTGTTTAAAATTTTAAAAAAGCTTTGGTGGTTGTATTACAAGAAAGTCAACAAAGACCATGATTTCAGATGCTTTTTTGAGCTCTTGTCACTAAAAATGGCTTTTGTTTTCGACTTAGACATCTGTACTTACAACAAATGAGGGAATTTAGTGGCCATGAAAATGAAGGAAGGGTGCATAGCACCATTCTGAGTAGATGCTGAACACATTTTCTTGGACAACTCCCTCAGTGCAGCTAAACTTGAACTACAGCAGCCAGTGTTATTGCAGTCCTGCGTCGACCTTGAACCAAGATCACCAGCTCTGCTGAATTGCATTGAAGGGGTGGAGCTTTTGATAGAGACAAATGGCAATTATGAATGCCAAACTAATTTTCACATGAGGATTTAAAGCCATATCTCCAGAGTCAGGAATGCTCTCCCCAAATTGGTCTACAAGGCCACTTTCCCCTCTTCCTACAACTGTTTAAAACCTTTCACTTCCATGACCCCTCCTAAGAGGTCTGCTAGTTAGCAATGGCTAAGATGCAGGGCACATGGGGATAGATGTCACTCACTTTAGCTGTATAATAATCTAGAAAGCTTTCAAGTTTATATATTTATATACATAGATTGTGTATATTTGATTGTATCCATCTCCTACCATTTTTCGTAAGCTCCTTGTCAACTTAATGTTTGAGTTTTGACATCCTTGAGCTGAAAATGCCACATAAATGCAGAGTATCATTAATTACTATTATAAGCAGTAGTAAGATGTGTGAGCCAAATTTAAAGGTGAAGCAGTTTGTACCATCATACATGTTAGCAATTGAGGGCAAGGGTGTCTGAGTACTAGGGGAAAATCCTGCTGCATCCTCCGAGTGTCCACTTCCAGTACAACCAGTAGAGTTAATCTGTATGAGAATAGAAAGCCAGATGAAAGATGCCACTCAGTGCGGGGGCGGGAGGGGGGAGGTTGGAGGGTGCATCCTTGCACATCATGGAGCTCTATTCTACAGGTTTCCCTTGTTGCATCATAGAAAGGAGATTGGAATGGGCCATGAGAGAGGATGGAGGATGCCTGAGAATCCACTTCCAAGTGAATCCTCCAGCTCTTCACTGTCCTTTGGGAAGCAAGGAAAATGGTAGGGTCACAGAGTCATCCGCCAGTACTTATTATGGGAGATCCAAGCCATGGAATCTCCAGTGCCTAGCTAAAATACTCTGGCTCAGCTCTGCAGAGTGGATTTGCTCTAAGTGAGGGTCAGGGAGTGGCACATGTCAGCTAACGCTGCCCTAACCTAAACCTAACCTTGGTTTTATTTTGGTTATTTAACCTTGGTTTATTTTCCTAATCTAGACACTCAGCAGAAATGGGGAGGAAGAAAAGACGCTACCTTAAGAAATAAGAATGTATAAATAAAAGTTAGCCTCCTCCAGCTTTAACTTCTGGTTATTCCATGTGCAAATTCCACCCACTTAGTACAACTAACTAACTAACTCTGTATCTACAGAGAGAGAGAGAAAGAGAGATCAGGATTGCTGTAAACCTTGCCCCTTCTTTTTACTGTTTATATCACCATTCAGTTCAGCCCAAGATCTCTAAACCATGCTTATTCAGGGCCAGTGGAAATGTGCACAACTACTTTCTTCATCTGCAGCCCTTGTTTTCACTTCAGATTATTTGGCTGCAAATGCTGGAACAATCCTGATGAGGTAACCCTTTTAAGATCAAAGCTGTCACCCTGCCTCTTGAGAAGCCTGACCTTCCAAAACCAACACCAACAACACCAGGATTTCAAAATGTCTAGCTATAAAAGAAACACAGTAGTAAAACACAGTGAAAAAAATCAATATTTCTCTCCTTCTTTTTTTCTCTTACTCCCCTTTGATTTTTTTTCCCCCTAAGAGGGTGCTGTATTATTTTCATGACTGTTGGCCTTGTCTTTACTAATCTGCTTCTAATTCTACCAGGGGCTATTATATCCAGTGAGTCATCACCAAGGTCAAATTGTTGGAGTGCCTGTCAAAATGCTGTAATCCTTAGTATCCTTCATTTTTTCCCTTTGTCATTGGCTTCCAGTATAATTCACTGTAGCATAGAGGGGGAGCACAAAACCTACCACACACTATTTAAGTGTCCTCTGCAGGCCCTCTATGCTGGAATTACTTTAGCACTCAGGCTACATCTACACTACAGGGGGGAGTCGATTTAAGATACGCAAATTCAGCTACGTGAATAGCGTAGCTGAATTCGACATATCGCAGCCGACTTACCCCGCTGTGAGGACCGCGGCAAAATCGACCTCCGCGGCTTCCTGTCGATGGCGCTTACTCCCACCTCCGCTGGTGGAGTAAGAGCGTCGATTAGGGGATCAATTGTCGCGTCCTCGATCCCCGAGAGGTCGATTTCTACCCGCTGATTCAGGTGGGTAGTGTAGACCTAGCCTCAGACAGTATTTTCCCCAACTTTTAAAAGCTGAGCTCCCTTTCAGGAAAATTAAACTAGTCATGCCCCCTCCAGCCCTGCTATGTGTTGCTAGAGACATACCAAAAAGGAGTGGTCACTCACATACTTCCTTTCCTTTTCTTACATATTTTGCTGAGCAGTGGTACCGCAAAACATCAATATTGATAATTAAGCAATCATCCACTGGCTGTAGGCCTGGCTTGGCATGAGTAATTGAACATGGGTGAGGCCTCATTTCTTGGGAGACAGGATTAGGGAAGTAAATGATCACCAGGCTGGAAACAGAAGGTCTGTACAATCTAAGATAAGGGGGAGTACACAAGGAACCATTTACAGTGGACAAGATAACAATCGATAAAATAAGCCTTGAGCATACGCTGAGGTAAAGAGTAAGTCGTGCATGCACAGAGTGTGAACAGAGCATTCTGTATCGGGATTGGTTCCTATAAAGAGATCAAGCCAACCCCAAAACATGTGATGCAATATATACTAAATGTCATGTAATGTGTAAATGTATGTAAAGGAAGAGCTTTGCAGTGTATTCTTTGGATGTGTGGTATACCCTGTACCCACTCCCAATGCATGAGCCTGGTCAACTCCAGTGTAGCTTGATTGCATGCCAATAAAGAAACCTCAGTGATGAGACCTGAGTCAAGCTGAGTTCCTGGGAACCAAGTGGATAGGTTCTCAGAAGCTGTCCCAACATACTGATGCCATGACTTGGATCTAGAGCAGGTAATGTGTACCCCCCCCTTAGTTTGAGGGCCACAACCTAGCATTAAGGGAAATGGCACTGGAGGGGGTTAAGGGTTTAAATATGAAGAAGTTAGTACCATGCTGGAGAATAAGTTAAATCTAAGAGCAGCCCTTCGGGACTTTCCAGAGAAGTATTAGGGGGAGACTGGGACCATTGAAAAGGGAACTCCAGAGAGCAGTGTTAGAGAAAAAAAATAAATATTAACAGGACACGGCAAAGATCTATTGAGTGCAAGTGAATTTTTTTTTAAAATAGGACCCATTGGCAGCCATAGGAAAAAATAGTGTCTAGTTGTTGTCCCCTTCTTCCCCCAAGGCAAAGAAACCCCAAATCAAGGCAGCAGTTTCACAAGGATTATTTCTGGTGGCTTAACCTTTACAAACAGAATGTGGCAACTTGAAGGATGCATATAAAAAGCAAATGGAAGTTGTAGAAGAAGAAACAAACTTAATGGAAAAGAATTCCTAAAAGGTCATAGAGAAAACAATGACTGTTACCTATCTGCATAAATCCAAAGTGGCCATCCTTCAAGGATTGTATTTAGTGAGTACAGCTTTGCAGGCAAAATGTACTAAGTTAAAAAATAAGTGCAAAAGCTATAACAAATAAGCTTAGAGCTGATGAAAGAATTTGGCTGAGAAATGTGTCACTTTGGAAGATAAGAACTGTGGTGCTGGAAGTAGGAGTGCTGGGGGTGCTGCCACACCCCATGGCTTGAAGTAGTAATAGCAAATGCAAATCCATGGTTTCCATCATCAGCACACCCACTATAAAAATTGTTCCAGCACCCCTAGATCAGAATGGAATTTCAAGAAAGAAAGTGAGGAGTTAAAAGCTGCTTTTGTACAAATAAACATTGCAGAGTTCAGAGGGAATTAAGTAGTTGGGGGCTGTGTAAATGTTAAAGGGTGAAGTGTTAAAGAGGATGTTGAAGTGTTAAAGAAGAGAATGCTTGGTTTGACAATGAAACCCCATTATGGCAGTATAACTTGGTGCTGTCACTCCCAGTGAAACCCTTAATCATAAAACACTTTATGCAAAGGGGCGGTCAGGTGGTGGCAATACCACCACATGCTTTTTTCCCCCTGAAAGCCTTTATAGCCATTCTGAAGAAAATAGGCCCTTCCTGATGACTGTGTTGGTAAATGATCAATTGTGCTGGCTGCTGCAGACAGAGTGACAATCTGATTTGATTTATTGGACTAGGGATGATTTAGTCAAAATCACTAAAGAGGAAATAGAAATTTCTGTATAGCTTGACTGCTTCCCAATGTACTAGTGGGAATGTAATCTGGGTACAGCTGTGTAGAAGAATAATTAAGAGCAATGCAAGGGGCGCTGATCAGCTCAAACAATTGATTTTTTTTTTCTTTTAAGGGAAAGACACCTAGTAAGTTGAAAAAGAAATACTGCCTATCAGAAAAAGGAAAACTTAAGTGTAACAATTAGCTTACTAAAGCCTCAGCTAGCTGAGGTACAGAAGAAGAATAAAGGAGCGAAAGTGACAGTACAACAAAATGTTGCTAGGATATAGCAGTTGTCAAAGCCCAAGCCAAAGATGTTATCTCATCTGTGAAGAACTTATTCAATGCTTAAATGTAATCATAAAAATTGCAGTTTAGAAATGTAAGAAACTTAAATGTGTCTTCTGCTCATAATTTGCAATTTACAAAAGGAAAATATCCGGAAGTATGTTGGAGTGGCTTCTGAGACCTTATCCACTCAGTAGCTTCTGAGAGTTTATCTGCTCAGTTCCCAAGAACTCAGCTTGACTGCAAACTCGTCACTAAAGTTTCTTTATTGGCATATGGTCAAACTACACTTGAATTGATCAGGCTCAAGAATAGGGAGTGGATACAGGGAATACCACACATCCAAAGAGTACACTGCAAAGCTCTTCCTTTACATACATTTACACATTACGTGGAATTTAGTATATATTGCATCACATGTTTTGGGGTTGGCTTGATCTCTTTGCAGGAACCAATCCCGATACAGAATGCTCTGTCCACACACTGCGCATGCACGACTTACTCTTTACCTCAGCGTATGTACTAGGCTTATTTTATCCATTCTTACCTTGTCCATTTTAAATGGTTCCCTGTGTGTTCCCCCTTATCTTAGATTGTACAGACCTTCTGCTTCCAGCCTGGTGATCCATTTACTTCCCTAATCCTGTTTCCCAAGAAATGAGGCTTCATCCATGTTCAATTACTCATGTCAAGCCAGGCCTACACTGGCATTTGAGTTATCACCCATTGAATGGGGTAAGCTATTGTTTCAGGCTCTTTGCTGCATCAGTTATACTTGTATGCCATTTACTCCACAACCATAATAGCCAGAAACTAATTTTTTTAAAAAACAAAATTAAAACTCAGACTCTGGAGAACAATTAGGAGGCTTCTCTGTTTTTTTTTTTTTTTTTTTTTTTTTACTATGCTTGGGTAACACTGCACTTCGATATAGTTCTTTAACTACTCAGAATAGAGAAATGTGGCTTAAGAGAAGAGGATGGAATTTTCAAAAGTGCCTAAAAGAAGTTAGTTAGGTGCCCAACCCCTGTTCTAAAGTTCAATGCTTTCTCCACTAGGCACTTTTGAAAACCCCCAGACTTGAATGACTGTGTTGGCCAAGGAGGCAAATGAGTGCCCCTGACTAACATTTCTTTATTGAGAATTAATATTTAGCTGTAAAACTAACAAGAGAAAATATCTCATAGGGCACCCATATGCCAGTGTAATAAGTACAGATGTAGATAAACTCTACAAAGAAATTTCCAAGATGTGCATTTACCTTGTTATATGTAATCTTGTAGGAAAGCTTACAGCATAAAAATCTTATTGCTACCTGCCATAAGAATAATAGAACATTTCTGCATTTCAGGAAAACATGCTTTTCCAAAAGAGGGAGCTAAAGAACTATTAGAACAGAAGCACTTTCAGTCAGGATTGCCCTTGATAAAGAGCTACTGACAGACTATATCTCTTTGTGAAATCTCAATCAATTCTAAATATATGTACTAGGTACTTTAGAGTCTGTCAAGCTGCAGCTGAGTACTGTAGACTATGTGGCTTCTCAGTGTAATAGTAACTGTTCCTTTATAGCCATTCTGATCTATCATGGTGTACCCACAACTTCTGCACAACACATTAAGAGCCCAAACCTGAACGTCTCCGTCTTGTTGCCATCTTTTAAATTAGATGTAAGCTATACAGACCAGGGATCAAGTCACTTTATTTTTACTGTGAAGTAACTTTTGGTTACTGTAAAGTAAATAACACAATCTAGATTTATTCTTTCTATCTCATTATTTGTTTTGTAAAGAAATTACACTTGTAAAGATTAATGGATCAATGTTGCTAAAATGCAAATTCCTCTAGATATTTATAATTTGGACTGGTGCTGGCATAAACTTCTCCTTCTGCCTATTCCTGACTTGTCACCTCTTTGTGGTGTATTTGAATCACCATGGCAGCACAGTCATTCTTAATGAAGCGCTTCCATATGAAGGTAAAGGTGGGAAAAGAGTTAGACATGGACATGGAGTTAGGCATTTACCTTTTAATTTTCTAACTATTCATTTCTATTTCCCAGCTATGTCTGTTACAATAAGAGCTTGTCTTCACAGCTCAGGCTCTTCTGACAGTCATGGAATGACATCATAAATATGTATTTCTGACATATATCTGTTGCTATGGAAATTAATATGATGTAACAAATTCAATACCATGTCCTTGCTGCATTGATGTAGGATAAAGAGAAAATGGACTGTAACCAGACATTGCTAAAACACATAACAAACCCTGCTATGTTTATAAAATGGTAAAGAAAATAGGATAAATACATAAATAAATACTTCCTCCTCCCCTCCCCCTCACCTGGCCATTTTGTGTGGCATTAGACAGGTGCCGAAATTGTTCTCAAAAGAAACAGCGTAGGCACCTGGTTCCAGAAGAGGGGTTCTCAGCTGTGGCTCATAGGGCTTCAGACACACAGCTCTCCTCTGCATCTCCCATTAGCTAGTTTAGGCAGGTCCCTGCCTAGCCTGCTGACTTTTATGCATCCCATTCCCAGGGGCCTATGATTCATTGTATAAGGAACCTAACTCAGGCTTTGTTGGATTCCAGTGATTTTCCTAGGTGCCTAAAAGTTAGGCATTGCAACACTCAGCATTGCAGTACCTAAGTCTCTTTGTGGATTGAGGCCTAAGATACTCCTGGAGCTTTATAGGCCACAGTAAAGCATAAAATAAAATAAAATATAATCCCTTGATGTCATACAGAGGAAAAACTGTAACTACCACTATTCAATTGTTGGTCAACCCGATTTTAGCTTTAGGGAAAAGCTGATATGTCTTGTACATCAGCAGGTGCTAGACTAGAGTACAGTATTTAGAAATGTATTTATCATTTCCACAATTTACTGACAGTCTGGACTCTCAGCTTCATACAATAAACCACACACCTCCTTTTGCTGAATAGGCCCAAGAGAGCTGAACTTCCCTACCCTGATCAGTGATTAAGGCACATAAAGCCCATTCCTACTCCCATTGAAGCTAATGGCAAAAATTCCATTGAGTTTAATGGTGCAGTTTCAGCCCCAGATGGGATAATATCACACTTTCTTGACATGACCCAGTAGCTTCTATATATTTAGCCTCATTACTTAGATAATGTAGGTATGGCCTATAAAATTTGTTGTAGTTATTTATTTCTTAACCGTGTTGCATTCTCTCTTAAATTGTTTTAGTTCTTCCAAACTTGATGAACTCTGTAACACTTGCATAATATGAACCTGCCTAATAACTAAAAGAAATCCATCCCCAGGACTAGATGGTACTTGTGTGGGAAGATGTCTTTGTTGCAGTTCATTTTGTGCTATCCCTTGTACCTCATTAATTTTTCTTTCAATACAAATATTTCTTTTAAAAGCTCATCTGTGAAAGACCCACTCCAACCTCTTTGAGTAGAGTTTGAATGCTGTAAAATTTCTCTGTGCCTCCACAGAATTATGTTTTCAGGACATGATGTATTTTAAAAGTAAACAAATTAATTTCATTTACAGACCTATTTCCTAGCTCCATGCTCACTACATCCATTTTTTTCAACCTCCCTTCTGCACACCTGCTCTTCATATATTGTATTACTACATGTTAAGTTTGCATTTTAGGAAGTGTTTGTAAAGGTTCCATGAACAGAACCATTACACTTTGCTTCCACTATCGGTTTATACCTGTATCTTGGGTTCCTTCTGTAGAACCTCCACTATAGTGAGTTCTATACTTTTAGGTCCTGATTCGGCAAAGCACTTCAACATGTGCTAAGTGCTTTGCTGAACAGGGATGGATTTAAGCACACGCTTAATATTAAATATGTACTTTAGGCACTCAGATACCAGAGTGATGGGTGCCAATTAAGAACCGAAGAGAAGAGATTGAGCCATTTACTTTGAATTACCTTACTCCTTAGTTAGCCCTATTGATTTCAAAGGGATGGTCAAATCTGGCTCCTACTTACTTAATACAATTAGAGTTAAGGGCAAACGGTCATAGTTTTGTTCAAAAAAAGAAAATGGAAAGAGAAGTTGACTCTGGCTTTTGAAGGTGCCACATGAAACTGGGCCTCACTGTTGTGGAGCTGATACATATTTATCTATTAATCATTAATAGATAATACTAACAAATAAATAGCGGGAGGGAGATAAAACCTCATCTTTCAGGGTTTAAACCAATCTCTGGCTATTTAGGCTCATTGCTCTGGGCTTTAGGTGGAAGATAAGCATCCAGATGCCTAGAAGGAGGCAGGAGTGCATATGACAGAGGCAGAAACATAGATGCATAGGGAATTTTTACTGCAAAAACGAAGGTGCTAAATTGAGTTTAGACACATACAGCATTTGACAGCAGCCAAGCAGAGGTTTTCTGGATCTCAGAGGTGCCTAAAAATGGGATTTAAGCACCTCTGAACTGTGCAGGAGAGTGCTGGATGCTGCAGAGCACACCGTTTTGGGGAAATTCAGGACCAGGAGTGTGTTGGCATCACCTTGGTGGTTGTAACCAAGGCTTGGGGAAGCCAGAGTGGGCTGTGGAGCTATACACAGTCTGCTGGGAACAGAGCTGCTGAACTAGGGCTCTCTACACAGAGAGAGGCTCAGGGTGTGACCTGCATGCTCATAGGCTGGTTGAGAGCATCCTAGGTTGGGAGTTGCAGCAGCAAAGCATTGTCAGACACCCAGGGCTGCATGGCAATGGTGATTAATCCCTCACTGGTCTGGATTGCACCCCTCACAGCTTGTTATTTAAACTGAGGTTTACATGGCAAGCACTGATGAAATAGGTTTATGTGGTTCTCAAGTGAGAGGCTGGGAACAGTTTTATTATTTTCTGTTTGTTTATTTTGGGCAAAGGAAATAGAACAAAGGGAAGTGTAAAGATGAGTTAGCAGCAGAAAAGGCAGGAGGAACAAAGAAGCAGACGCTGAGCTAACCAAGGAGCAGTTAGAGCTGAGTGCACAGTGAGGTCTGGCAGCAGCTTAACCGGGAGCAAGTAGAGCTAGTGGCCGTGCTGCACTCATATACCATGAGGGAAGAGGAGGAATCTGCTTCAAACCAGGGGCCAGAGGGGTCTCTTTATCTCCTTCCGGGAGACCAAGCAGATGATTCCTCAGATGATCCAGCAGAGGCAGCAGCAATTGGTGGGAGGTCCCAAACTGTGGAAGCTGGAGTGGAAAAGTCTGCTAGCTGAGGAGAGATGGGCAGAGCTGGAGGCCAGGTTGTCCGAGTGAGGAGGAAGAGGTGAAGCAACAGCAGCTTGCTGATCAGGACAAAAGCAGGCAGCTAAGACAGAAAAGAAGGGGCAAGTCACACCCATGGGACCCAGGAGGAAGGGCATAATGGTGTGCCTGATCAAGTCTAGCTGACAACCAGGTGTGGGTGTGATGGACCCCATAACTCTGCCTGTAGCCTGAGGCATTATGGACACTAGAACTTATTGTGAGATTCTGACTGTTATCCTGAAGGAAAACGTCTGGACGTTGTTCTATTTTCTTCACATGAGCCACCAATTTGCTCATTCAGAACTCCAAAGAATGAGATAACCTTCATGCCACAAGTGGTGTCACTGGAATCTCAGCAGGACCACTCACTGAGTAGGTACCATTCAATATGACTGAGGGAATCAGAATCAGGCTCGCGGTGTCTGTCCTAAGCATTTTGCACCATTTGCTCAAAGCCACTGGTAAGAGCCTTCAACAATAGTGGATTTTGTATCACATGTTTTTCCTTATTTGCCCTAGTTAACCCTCCATTCCTGAATGGAAACAAATATCCACCCCAAGCCTTGGTAGCTATTTAGCTTTAGAACCAATGCCACTCAAGATAACTGCAGTGCTGTTGAAAATAGACCACATCTCAGAAGTCTAATGCAGTGTTTATAGAGTGCTCATTGGAACAGGACATTGGTTCTATTACACTTAATCCATTGCTGTGCAATTACTTTCCCTTCTTACAAAATGATCTGTAGATGGTGAGAGAAACTTCACATGTTCAAATCTGTGAAATGCCACAGAGTGTATGAAATATTTTGCTTAGAGAATTTTTTCAACAAACCCTTCCCTCAAGGAAAACAGTTATTGTATTAATAAAAATATGAGGGGTGTAAAAATTGTGCGAGGTACAGTACATAGAAGACATAGTCCCTTCTTTAAGGAATTTATTAAAATTAATCACTAAATCATGCCAAAGAACCTAAGACAGAACTAATTACAAAAATAATTTATGGAGAACCCGACACCTGAATTGGTAACCCAGTAGCCCTTCCCCACTAACACTGAACCTGAAAGGCCTTCTTTGTGTCCCCAACTTACGCCATTACATACAGTGCTTTCTACTGTGAGTAGTTTCGTTCACTTCAATGGGATTAGCATCAGGTTCTACTGTATGTTTGGAGGATGATTGTGATAAATGGCAAAGCCCTAAATCACTAGTTCCAGGCTACTGAGGTGCTGGATTGTTTTGTCTAATCATTTTAGGTAGCACTGAAAAGTGACTTTTCCAATTCTCAGAGGGTTGACTTTGTGCTCCTCAGACTTAATGGGCTAAACTCATCCCATCAATTTTTTCCAGGTGTTTATTGCTTTATCAATGCAATGTAATTTTTCTCGAGTAGCCCATACAGCTAGCCCTTGAACAAGATTCTAAAAGCTACAGGGAAGTTCCATCTAGCTCAAGCAGTATTATTGTTGATATTACTGGTTATGAGCCAATAGTGTGCTTGCCATTGCATAATATACAAGGAAAGATATACTCACCCTGCCTCATTCTTACTGGAGACACAAACCAATAGAGACCATGCAGCCAAAGTTAATAAAGCAGCGTAAATCCTTTGCACTCAAGGTGAAATCCTGCCCCCAGTGCAGTCAGTGGCAAAACTCCCATTGACCTCAGTGTGGCTCCCCTTTCAACTCCAATTTCTTTTTCTTCTGCATTTCTGTCCAAATGTAGCAGTTCCTTCTTCAAACCCAACAACAAAACATGTAAGTAAAAAATGGTGCCAACTTATCACTGTATTCATTTGCTTATGTCAGATTCTCTGTCCTAACCCTTCATCTATGTGGAGTGATATTGGGTTTGTGGATAGCTCAGATCAAAAATAAATGGCTACAAAACTTCCCAACCATACTTTTACTCTCTTCCTCAAATTTCTCCAAGATTGTTTTCATTGTTGGGAAGTTCTATAGCCATTTATTTTTTACCTGAGCGATCCACAAACCCAATATCGCTCTTGATTGAGTTTATTAGGTGGGGGATGAGGCTCCTTGCATCCTATCCTATGCATGTGTGGCAGCCAGCCCCAGTCTGGCCTGTTACTCACATGTGTAGCCTATAGAGCTAGCTTAGGGTATTTTATGTAGCAGCAACACTAGAAACTTAGAGGCCTACATCCTGTAAGATATTTAGCTTAAACAGCTGGCATAAGGCTGTGAGGCCTATGAGCCTTAGCGTAAGTGAGTTACCCAACAGTGACCCTGAGTTATTGAGGAACTGTGAATATTATGTTTAGGGGTGTGACAGAGCGCCTGCCCTGCACCGGCCCTGAGAGGGTTAAAACCATCCTAGGGAGACTGAGGGGAAGGCAGCCAAAGGAGTGGCGGCAAGGGAAACAGCCAATTAGGGTTACAGCTGCAGACAATTAGGGCGGTGGCTGGACCAGCCAATCAGGGCCCAGCCAGCCCATATAAAAGGAAGCTGCAGACCAAAGCGAGGAACTCTACTGTAGGGAGTGACTGGTTTCCTAGAGGGCTCCGGGTAGGCTGCCAGGACTTACAGGCTTGAGGCCCTGGGAAGAGGGCAAAGGAGCTGGAGCCAGAGGCAGGAGCGGAAGAAACTGAGGCTCTGGGGAAGTGGCCCAGGGAATAGAGACAGCTGGAAGGAAGAAGCAGCAGAAAGCTGCTGTTTGCAAAGTCCTGGGACCCAGACTGGGGGGGACCTGCTTCCCCCCAACTAGCTACTGATGGAGCTGCCCAGCTGTGGACTGCCAAGCCACTGTGAGGAGTGGCTGGACTCTTAATGGAAGAGTCCCCCGGAAAGGGGGGAAACTGGATGGTGACATGGCCGGAGGGCTGTGCCACAAAGCAGATGCTGAGACAAAGGAGCTGTAATGGGGCTGCAGGTGGAGGCAAGAAATGGGAGAGCCACCACCACCCAAGAGCGCACCTGCTGGGATTGAGCTAATTCCCCAAACGCCCAGCAGGAGGTGCCAGTGTGGTGAATGACCCCATGACAAGGGGATTTTTGTATGAAATTATACCAGGTAACACAAACCGATGCCAGGTTTTGAATATTTTAGGATAGGAACAGCCACAGATGCCTTGGAACAAACTTGCCTTAGCAATAAATTGAAGTATATGATAATGAGTTTAGATCATTACTATATTAACCTATAGAATAAGAACACCCCAACATTATTAGGGTGAGGAAGTCCTTTATGGACAAAGGAGGCCAGGTGTTTATATGACTTTTCCTGGCAGTCGCAAGTCCTATAATAGGCCAAACCACCATGTCAGCCTTGAGATCTTGACCATCTTGACCATCAGACTCGCTTAGCATGCTACAGGCAAGGTAGGGCCCTTGTGGAACACCGCCAGTCTCTCACCACTAGGTCTCCATGAGAAGGTACGGAGTGTGTGTCTATGGTGCTGCACAGTAACTATATCTTCATCTGGAATTGAACATTTGTGGTTTTACTAATTATGCTAATAAAAATATGTAAAGCTTTGTTTTGGCCTCAGTGTCGTCGTCTCTTTGCATGCTGAGGCTCCCCAACCAGATATTGAACTTGATTCTGTTGTGCCTGATTCTGGGACTAGAACCTTTTAAAACTCTCATGTTTTAATCAGTCATTGGCTAAATTGATTTTGAGAATTTTCAATTAATCACTGCTCAGCGATATCAGGCAACACAGGTGCCTTCTTTTTCTTCTAAGATAATTAGTCTCTGCTTGCCTTCTACACTTCTGAGGCACTCTCTACAGCCTTGTGCATTTATTTATTTAATCAAGTCGCTTTGGCACCATCCCAGTGGCAACTGCTGAGCCTCTAGGTACTACTATGAGTCTGTGACTAGCAAAACTACTTTTAGCACCTAATTTTCCATTGCCCCACATTTGTTGTGGTCATTTAGGCTTACCTTGCTCTGGTGTTCAGTAGGTACAAATGCTACCATTGTGATTCGGTAACACTTTACACTCACCTGACATTCATTTTGTGCTAATGTAAATGACCACACATAGTTCAGGGAAATGGAGAATTGGGGACTTTGTATCAAATGTCTTATTAGCCCTCATATGTGGCTTCCGTGCTGCCATAGTTTCTGGTGCTGGTTTCCAATTAAATATGCCTCCAGCCTGCTGTGCCTCTCAAGTTGTGTATATATGTACCAGTAGGGACACCAATCTCATCAACATTGCACTGGAAACTGTGGCATATTGAAAACTGTGTTAAAATTCCAAGTTAGGAATAGTGTGCTTGCCATTGCATAATATACAAACTTAAGTTTGTAAAGATGTTTCCCGGTCCTGCATCTGAAGAAGTGAGGTTTTTTTACCCACGAAAGCCTATGCCCAAATAAATCTGTTAGTCTTTAAGGTGCCACCAGACTCCTCATTGTTTTTGTGGATACAGACTAACACAGCTACCCCTCTGATACTTTTCCTGGTCCTGCTTGCAAGTTAGCGGGCTCTGTTGGGAAGTGTGAAATCCAGTCCTTGAGTAGTCAGTTTGCAAAGAGCCAGGTAAAGTAAGGTGGGCTGAGTTGTGCTTTTCTGTTTTAAGAAGCAGCCTGCTTTGTCTTTCTCTATTTTGTGTTCAAGAAATAAAGCAGTGTTACTTTGCAACTTTCCAGCCAAAGTGTTAGTTAAAAACAAACGTCTCTATGCATATCCTGGAAGAGAAATGTGCTTTGCTATGGAAATTATATCTTGAGGCCAGAATTAGATCTGTTATACCATTGAAAATCTAGAGTGACTCCACTGAATCAATGGGGTTACTCTGGATTTACATGAGAGTAAGTGAGATCAGAATCAGTCTCTTAACCAGAGCATTTATTTTATCCTCTTTGTCTCTCTTGTTTTTAGCAGATTTTTTTTTTTTTCGTTTTAAAGCTCTCTTTTTACTGAATGCAATGCAAGGCATAGCTCTTCTGCTCCATTTTATACTTTAATCAACATATTTTCCATGCTCCAGGCCATTGTTCTGATTTTCATGGCAACAACACTTTTTCCTTCCAACCAGGGTTGCCAACCACCCATCTGTTCAGTCAAATAAAGACTAGGTGAAGGAACAGCTATGTGTTACTGGACTTTCCTCATCAATCCATTATGCAAAAACTGTCCTCATTTACACAGAAACACAATTGAAGATGCACACGCAGGTCTAAATGAGAACTAAAAATATGATGTCCTATATCATTATCTTAAATCATAGTTTATCTCACTCACAGTAGCAGTGTGTGTGCAGAATATGCCTTCCTAAAAGAACTTCAGTAACTAGTCCCTTTTATATTGATGAGTGAACAACTGCAGTGTTTTAGTGCCTTCTTGTGTTGATGCCTGGAAGTGCAGATAATACCTCTAAAGATGTATAGTTCACTCTGTTCCATACATGATAAACAAAATATTCCTGCGGTTCTTCTCCCTTGTTGTTTTGAAAATAATTTCAGATGTGACGCTGAAATTGTGCACACAATAAAAAAGGGAGCATTTGTTTTGCAGTACCAGAAAAGCCATTGAACTTAATCAGTGGGCTCTTAAATGTCTGTAATTTTGAGTAATTCTTACCTTGTTTCAGAACCTCCATGGTCGGGGGGGAAGCAGAGACTGGGTTGGGTTCTGGTGTGGGATACATACTGATCTCCTCCCTCCCCCCAACCCCACAGAGATTCTCCCAGACAAGGTTATGCATCCTGGGGCTGGCTGACCTGGTCTTGTGTGCATCTGCCAGAATCTTTATGTATCCCTGCAGAGCTGCCAGGTATAGAGGTAGGTCTGGCAACCTATTTCATTAAAAGGGAGGGAAGGGATATGCAAATTGCCCCACACAACACACATACATACCCAAAAGAATGTTGCAGGTTTTACTGCAGGAGGAGATGATTCAGGTGTGGGCAGGAAATAACATGAGACTCTATCTGGAAAAGAAATCTATGCAGTATTACTTGTGGGAGGGAGGGAAATCCTCTGAAATCCAAACATTTGGAGGGGAGCTATTTGAAAAGACTAACAAGAGTTAAAGTAAGGGGGAACAGGGTTCCCACTCCTCTGCTAAAAGCAGAAGGAAGTTCCCTCTTCTCTCCCTGGCGTAGTGATCAATACTTTGCCCCAGCTCCCCCTCTTCTTGGGGTGGAGCCATGACAGCTCGCTGTCCTGTTCTAATCTATTCCAACCATGAATACTAATGGTGAAAAAGGACCAAAAGGGGACTTTGTTATAATATACAGCATTTTATCAATAAATGAGAAGGTCCCTACCCCAATATGCTTACAATCTAATTCAGACACATCATCATTTTAACAAATGACAGCTGGGATGTTATGGAGAGTTTAAACAAGGGGAAAGGGATGTCTAACTCTCAGGAATTTATCATAAGTCTCTCAGTGTTTTTCTTAAAGCTCCAGCTTCTAGAGGCAGGTGACGAGGTGAGAATCTCAGCTTTCATTGGGGGGGGGGAAAGTAAGTTTCCAGCCCTCGTGGTTGCAAAGAAAAGCTTGAAAATATGACTCAGCTGCACCCGACAGGCTCAGAAACCAAAAGGCAAATAAAAAGATCTCCACATTTATTTTTTTTAATCCCATGATTTGTGAAACACTTGGGGTTGTCAAGGCTGAAGTTAAAACTGCTATTAATGGAGAATCATTTAAAGTTGCAGGAGTGCAAGTTTATTTATTTTTCTCTTTTCCATTGTGGGTTTATCTATTTTCTGTGTTCTCTTAAAATATGTTCAGGGACGAGGGGGAGACTTGATAGCTCAATGTATGGATCTCTAATGGGATATGATCTTCAAATGTAAAAATATAATGGGATGAAATTCTATAAAAGAGAACTTAGGTTGGATATCTGGAAACATTTATGAACAGTACAGTCTATTGATCTGTCAAATAGAGTCACAAGGGAAGTGATGGTCATCCCATTACATGAGTCATTTAGAGTGTGGTTCTACTCTGAAAAGTGACTCTGTATAAATGGCATGATAAGGCTGTATGTTCATGTGGTAATTATTTCCGGATTGAACGGGCTAAGATTACAAGTAAAAAGTTGACTGCCAGTCCTGAAAACTAAAAGCTGAGATCCAAGAGTCATGCTAGATTCTTTTTATTATTCACATTGTCACCAGTGATAATGGTTCTCCAGTCCAAATTATACCCCCAGTGACTCCTTCCCTCCATTGTGCCTTCAGTGGGTTTGCACAGGTGTAACTGGTTGGCGCTTAATAAATAATTATGTTGATTCACAAGACTAAATGGACTCTGCATTTCAATCTTCTGAGAGTTTGGCTCTGCAGGAGTGACAGGAGTAAAGGGCAGTCAATGTGTATTTTGTCACTAATGTTAGCAGAGATGATTGATTAAGACTGTGCCATTTTTATGCAGTCATATTAACATTACTTTGAATTAAAAGCTCTAGAATATATAATAGGAAACAAACCTCTAATGGCAAGAAGATAGAAAAGATGACCTAACAGGTAGCTCGGTTTCTAATTTCTGTTACCATATGAAGATCTAGATCAGTTCAGTATGTATTTCCTATGGTGTTGCTGAAGAAACTATTTCTAAAGACAGCTGATATTTTATTAAGGGTGTCATCTGTCACTAGTCTTCCATCAAGCCTCCAGCAAACTAATCAATCCTGCTCTGCTGTGCAAAAAAAGTAATCTCAGAGGAGCAGTATCTGAAATAAACATATCATTACTGTAAGAATGCCTTTGTCAAAAATCATAAATAGGCTTCAGCCTAGAACTGACTTTCTGTAGGTCAGGAAATCGGTTGGCTTTAATTTGGACCAAGGTTCTTTTTCTTTTTCAGTAGCTATGATCAGATGAGCAATCCGTTCTCTTAATGTAATACATCTGCCTCTCTCAACAAGTACAGATTTATTGGTGGCACGCTGCATAACAATAACTAGCAAGAGCCTGATAGCAATTTCTGCACTATTGATCCATTTAATATCTCACCTAGATTGCTGATTTGTACCAGGAAGAAACTTGACAAATGGGGTGAAATCCTGGCCCCATTGAAGTGAATGGGAGGTTTGTCATTGACTTCACTGGTGAAGAGAGAGATCGGAGGTGAAATAACTTTTCCCCTCACCGTGTATTCACACTGGGTAAGCCGCTATCAGTTTAACAGCAGCCAGAGAAATTAAACCTTTATGGTTTCAGATGTAATCTCTGAACAAAAACATAGCTTAACTCAAAAGAGAAATAAACTCTGTCAGGCAGGCAGTTGTTCAGGACTCTCTCTGTGTTGCACTCCCTGAAAGGGTAGTGGAGCAGCTGCTTGCCCTTTATGCTAGGCAGGTTTCCTTGAGGCAACACCTGCCTCAGGCACAGTGCTTCCCAGAGAAGCCATGCTCCTCCTCCTCATCCCGCAGCTTTACAAAGAGAATCTCAAATAAAGCTTCAGCTCTTCTCAACTCCATTGTGTAAAAAGACCTTTCAGAGAGCCTCTTCCTGCAGGATTGGGAGAGGAACTGCTCCTTATAAATGTGAGACAAAGTGGGGGGCGGTAATATCTTTTATTGGACCGACTTCTCTTGGTGAGAGAGACAAGTGTATGCATGTGACATTCAGCACCTCTCTCCAGAGAGGTGAAGTATGGCACTGTCCCATACATTACATAGAGCAGTAAGATTTGATTGGTTGCAGGCCCCGCTGTGGGCTCAAATCTTCAGCAAGACTTGTGCTCATCTTCTTGTGGCAGCCCAGTGATATGTTTTAGTGGAAAGGTGCTGAACTATTTGGCTACAACTACATTTGAGCTGGGAGGTGTAATTCCCGGTTCACATAGATGTACCTCAGCTTGTGCTAGTGTCTAACAATAGCAGTGTGGCCCCAGTAGCATGAGTGGTAGCTTGAGCTAGCCACCCACGTACATACCCACCCGGACCCCTTGCATGCACACTTGGGCAGCTAGCACAAGCTTCCACTCATGCTACCAACATGGCTATTTTCAGTATGCTAACTCAAGCAGTGCTAGTGCAGGTACCCACTTATGCCATCTGGGAAGCATTGGCCCAGCTCAAATGTAGATATAGTGTAACAAGCCCCTTCCTTTGGATGAGGTGTCACAATGAGTTCCTTTTAGCCTCTTTCTTGGACCCAATCCTTTACCGACCAGAGGAAAATGCCATCTGATATCCAAGAGTTTAAAAAGAGGAGGGAGAAAAACTCTTTTTCAAATTTCTTCTATCAGTAAACCTGTTTTGAGTGTAGCATCCAAAGCTATGTGTGGGCTATTGCTGATCTCTTAAAGGCCGCTGGGTTGGCTTATATAATCCTTGCGCTGTCAATGCCTAGAATAATTCTTTATCTTGTAGAGCACTTTGAAGTATGTTAAATATGAAAATGATATAAAAAGTAAATTCATTTTCCAATATACAGAAGTATGAATTTTTTTTCCACCTAGTGTCCCAAATTCTTTCAGAGCTTCTTTTTTTGCAAAAATATTTGGTGAGAAATGAGAAACTTAAAGTAAAAGTAAAGAATTAGACCTTTCACTGTGATCCTGATAGCAATATTAGCCAGAAGATATGCCTCACATAACTACTTGAAATTACATATTTTTAGAAGATTAGTAATCTCTTAGTCATCAAACACCCAAGGCTGAGACCTGGTAAAATGTTACAGTAATCTGAGGAGACAAGAAACTGTGCATGTCAGACCTTTGTTGTAATGTGAGTCTGTTCAGATATAATAAAACAGAATAACTAGGAATAGAAAATATTTGACAGTAAATTCTATTTCATTGTAAGCCGCACTGAATGTATTTTTCTGGTAATAGTTTTCACAATGATAGCACTCACATACAAATGCAGCTGCAAAGAGAGGAAGAATTGGGGATGAGATCGACAGAGAGTGAAAGGTGGTAGAACACACAGGAAGGAAGGATAGGAAGGGAGAGAGAAGGAGGGTCTAGCAGGATGGCTGGGTTCTTCTGCAGACACACTATGTTATGAGGTGTTTGAATCCTATAGAGGGATGCCAAATGGGCCTGCTAACCAACTGTGGAGTATGTTCCACAGATTCATCTACCAGTAAAGAGAAAGTAGAACAATAGAAGATTAAGGTTCAAAGAGAACTCAGGAGGTCATCTAGTCCAACCCCCTGCTCAAAGCAGGACCAACACCAACTAAATCATCCCAGCCAAGGCTCTGTCAAGCTGGGCCTTAAAAACCTCTAAGGATGGAGATTCCACCACCTCCATAGGTAACCCATTCCAGTGCTTCACCACCCTCCTAGTGAAATAGTGTTTCCTGAGATCCAACCTAAACCTCCCCCACTGCAACTTGAGACCATTGCTCCTTGTTCTGTCATCTGCCACCAGCCGAGCTCCATCCTCTTTGGAACCCCCCCTTCAGGTAGGTGAAGGCTGCTATCAACTCTTCTCTCTTCTGCAGACTAAATAACCCCAGTTCCCTCAGCGTCTCCTCATAAGTCATGTGCCCCAGCCCCCTAATCATTTTTGTTGCCCTCCGCTGGACTCCTCCGCTGAAGAGGGAGGAGAAAAGGAAAGCATTTTTTAAAAATTATGAAAACATCTCTAAGTGTAACATTGTAAAGGACTGGGGCATAGGACGGTCTGGCCTAGTAGTCACATGTCTGCTCACCAGGGACAGTAGCCATCAAGCAGGAGTTGGAGGAATTGCAAAAGTCAGCTCCTGTAAGCAAGAGACAGTCAGGCTGGGGATGGAAACGGGAGATCAGAGCTAGTACAAGGCTGGAATCAAGAAGCAGAAACGGTGTCAGAGTCGGGCTGGAGTCAGAGATCAGGAGATCAAACGAAGTCCGGCATTGCACCAGGCCAAAGTCTGTGTGGTTACCCAGACAACTTCCTGGGGCAACTCCTGAGATTAAATAGGGTGCTGGCCAATAAGAGAGGGCTGCAGGGTACCATCACTCTGGGTCTCCTGTGGTGCCTACTCTCCACAGTGCTCCCTGGCTGTACCTCTGCGTGTCCTGCCAGTGGAACTGTGGGAACATCAGCTGTCCCAGGCTTTGCAGACCCCTTGATCTAGTCCCTGGATTCTTACATCTATTATAGCAAATAGCTTAGTTTTTAAAGTGGGATCAGACATTCATGAATAAGAACAGCCTTTATAGTTTGGCCTTGTGAAAATAGATAAAAAATAACCCTTGTCATGCTATCTTGACACTTCAGGGTATAAGATAATCATTAACTGGATTCTGGAAGAAGTTTTCCTCCATTATATAGTGTTACACGATTAGATCCAGTATGGCTGCGTTACACCTTCCTGCGAAGCATCCAGCACTGGCCACTATTCGGAGACAATACTGAACAAGAGGGGCCTTTTTCTAAGATTTTTTTTTTTTTTTTGGTCTGTATATTCAAGCCTCGATCCTTAACTGTTGCACCCTCTGGACCAACACAGGAAAGCACTTACAGCCAGCTTTTCTTTTTACTTTTTATTTATTAACAGAGTCATTCTTTTGTAAAAGAAGTCTTATAAAACTTGTTTTACAACTGGAATAGAGCCAGTCTTAGTATCTATACAATTACAAACTGACCTCTGGAAGTCCCTACCATTGTTTTGATGAGACCTGCTACCAGTCAGTTTCTTCAACTTTGTAGTATTGTTCACATATTGTGGTTGGTGCTTTTTTAACCTGTCTTCCTCTTTGGTCTTGTCAATTGGTAACATAGGTTTAAAGTCTTTCATTATCTCTGTTTAGGTCCAAACTTCTGTGTTTCTTGCCTGGAGATGTATAACCGATTTATTAGTTGTCTATCAAACTCTATACACTATTAAGCTTTTTTCCTTTTTCCTCCTATCTTCCTTATTTTAATATCTTAAATTTTATTTTAATTTTAAGTAGTGTTGAAGGGGTTTCTAAATTGTCCTGGAAATTCTGCAGCTTATAAAAGCCATGAAGAACTGATCTCTCATCTCCTAGTTGCTGTTAGAATGACCACTGCATAATGGTGGGAGAGGAAAGTGTAGGAAATTCTAGTACAACAAAAATTAACTCATCCAGTCAGAGTTCTACAGATTAGAATGAAAAAAGACACTACTTAGAAATTTGGTAGAACTTTTTGGAGTTTGCTGGAAGGGGCTCATCTCCCACCACTGATAAATATCTTTGAAAATCTAGCCCTAAAATTAAGTGCCTAAAGATGGAGGTAGATGTCTAGTGGGATTTTCTAGAAAGAAGAATATGGGTTATGTGCATAATTCCTCAGTCATATGGAAAATTGATCTTTCCCTCAGAAATTTGCCGAATTATTTGTAATTTAGTTAATGTGGGAATATGGGATCATATGATTATTTACATTACAGTAGTGCAGAGGTTCTCAAACTTTTGTACTAGTGACCCCTTTCATATAGCAAGCCTCTGAGTGTGACCCCCACCCTTATAAATTAAAAACACTTTGTTATATATCTAATACCATTATAAATGCTGGAGGCAAAGCGGGGCTTGGGGTAGAGGCTGAGAGCTTGCAACTCCCTGAGGGGTTGTGACCCCCAGTTTGAGAACCCCTGGTAGTGCAGTGGGGTCCCAGGTGAGATTAGGACCCATTATACAGGGACCCATTGTTTAAGAAATGGTCCTCACTGTGACATTGCACTCCATATGATTTTATGAAAATATTCTAATGTGTGAATATAATGTAACTAGAATATGCTTCATGCAAAAGGTCTCTTGTAAGGTATCATTACAAATCTTATAATCTATGGAGTGTGGTCATCCTATTTGTATAAATGTATCATTCTTGTATCTGAAACTAGAAATATGAAATATAACTCTGAGGTCCTATTGTAAATCTGCAAAGTGTGGGCCTTTAATGTTGATTTGGAATCTTGATGGCTCCCATCAACTAGGACAATTGGTTGTAAATGGCTCTGTTGACTTGCAAACCTTCCTGTGAGTCGGGCAAGGAAGAATGAAGGCTTGGGGTCTCACAGGACATGTGACCATGTCACCTGGTACTGGAATCCATCTTAAACCTGGTGCTTTTTCATTTAGAAGAAGAGGTGGGGACCCAGAGAGACAAAAGATTCCCACCTTGTGCCAAAGCTATATAAGGGGGTGGAACAGAAACAAGGATGTTCCAGTCATGAGAAATCCCCTAGTTACCATCTAAAATGAAGCTAACAAGAACTGTACCAGGGGAAAGGATTGGGCCCAGACTAGGAAGGAATCCAGTCTCTGAAAGAAGCTTATTGGAATATCTCTGAGGGTGAGATTTCATCTGTAATCAGTTTCTTAATGTATTAGGCTTAGACTTGTGTGTTTTGTTATCTTTTGCTTGGTAACTTACTTTGTTCTGTCTAGTAACAGAGGGGTCGCCATGTTAGTCTGAATCTGTAAAAAGCAACAGAGGGTCCTGTGGCACCTTTAAGACTAACAGAAGTATTGGGAGCATAAGCTTTCGTGGGTAAGAACCTCACTTCTTCAGATGCAAGTCTTGCATCTGAAGAAGTGAGGTTCTTACCCACGAAAGTTTATGCTCCCAATACTTCTGTTAGTCTTAAAGGTGCCACAGGACCCTCTGTTGCTTTGTTCTGTCTGTTATTACTTGGAACCACTTAAATCCTACTTTTTATACTTAATAAAATCACTTTTGCTTATTAATTGACCCAGAATAAGTAAGTAATGCTTGGGGGAGCAAACAGCTGTGCATATCTCTCTATCAGTGTTATAGGGGGCGGACAAATTTATGAGTTTACTCTGCATAAGCTTTATACAGAGTATAACAGATTTATTTGGGGTTTGGATCCTATTGGGAGCTGGGTGTCTGGGTGCTAGAGACAGGAACATTTCTTACGCTGTTTTCTGTGAAGTCTGCAGCTTTGGTGCGTGTGGTTCAGACCCTGGGTCTGGGTTGGAGCAGACTAGCATATCTGGCTCAACAAGGCAGGGTTCTCAAGGCCCAAACTGGCAGAGAAAATGGGCTCAGAGGTAGTCTCAGCACATCAGGTGACAGTCTGAAGGGGGTCTCTGTGATCGAACCCACCACACTCATCCCAGAGAGTTTAGAATCAAAATGGACAAGGCAGACGAAGAGTGAGGTGAGAAATAGAGAGTTGCTCAAGGTCATCTGGCAGCAGAGCCAGGAATAGCACCCGGGTCTTCTGAGTCACAGCACAATTCTTTATGCACTAGGCCATGCCATCTCTAAGGCATAGTTGGTTGTTATTTCAGTTATTTAATGCATTGTTTGTTTTAATGTTGTTGAACACTGTTACTTTAAGAGATTAGACATACAAAAACAGGAAGAAATAAGCTTCTATATTTTACTCCTGGGGGAATTCTGCACCTCTGCACATGTGCATAATTCGTGTCCTCACAGGTTATTTTTTCTCCGCAGAATATAGATCCTGCTGGAGAGGTACTGCAGTTATCTTTCACCCAGCAGGGGCTGCTGTGATGCTAGAAGAGGGCAGCCAGTCGGAAAGGCTGCCACAGTGGGGTCAGGTGAGAAGGCACTGGACAGACAGAAGGGCATATGGGGCTGCTGTGGGGAGGGCACAGACTGTGGTTCAGAAGGACTAGTGGGGGAGACAGACTTGGAGTGGGCTCAGGAGCTAGTGGGGTGATAGCATTGAGCCAGGGACTGAATGGGAGGTGGGATGCAGGGCTACATGGGGACTGGGGGTACAGGTACGCACGGGGATGAGGGTAGGTGGTGCAGGGACACATGGGGACAGGGGCAGATGTTCCTGACTGGGAGAGGCTACGGATCAGCCAGGGTCTGCATGGGGGAAGCTTGCCAACTTCCTAACAATCCCTTCCTCCCACCCCCCAAAAAACCTGTTCCATACTTCTCCCACCCAGAGCCAGCAACCCTCTAGGTTCATTCACAGGCTCCTTCCCTTTCCCTCAACTCTCTGTTAGCCCTGACTCCCCCAAGCATTTGCACTGCTTCTTGAGGGGTTATGGGGAACTGGTTCTGTATTGTAGTTTAAATTAATTATTCCAATGCTGTAATCTAGCCTTTTAAGCAAGAAATTTCTTTTTAAAATATCCTAAAATATCATTACCTAACATCATACGTATTTTAATTTTGCCCTTCACTTTACAAAAGATATTAAACAGAATAGGACCCGAACGGGGCCTGACTAACAATTTTGGTGAATTCCTGGCTCCATTAAAGGCAATGGCAAAACTCCCATTGTGTTCCATGGGGCCAAGATTTCATCATTTATTGTATTTATTGCATCAAAATGCATCATCTGGAAGATTAGAGGAAAAACTATATCTACAATGCCAAAGTTTAGTATTTTTTGGAGGAAGGGGTGGAATAAGTGGTGCTCTTCACTATGGATGTTTAATTTTGAAAGAAACTAAAAAGTTGATCTATCTACAATGACTGTGGGTTGAGTTTACTTCCAGAAATATTGCAAACAATGAACTAGTTGAGTTTTCATTTATCCCACATTATGCAATAGTAATTAAAAGGTACAGTTGGAAGGTGGAAGTCCAAAAAAAAAAATCCACTTAGAAAACTGAATCCCAGATCTAAAAAAAAAAAAAAGTTTAAAACTCCACTTTGGTCCCTGGTTATTACTTCCACATGATATAGAACGAATTACTGCTACAAAGTATCCTAGACCCTCACTGCCTGCACTGCTTCCGGCACAGAGAAAAAAGTTATTGAAATTGCAGACCTTAGCTGAAGTTACCTTATTCAAAAGATGTAGTATAGCTTTATATCATCAGTTATCAGTTTTTTATTTTGGACTGTACTTTAATTGGGGTTACCCTGCTGGAGGTAAAGAGTGAGTGTTTTTAGTGTATTTCCACCATACCATCATGAGCTCTATGTACAAAATCTTATACTTCAGATTGGCCTCTTACAATTGGTATGGCTACTCCCATCTTTTTGAAAGAATGTATGTATAAATATCTTCTTTCTGTGTGTTCCATTCTATGCATCCAATGAAGTAGGCTGTAGCCCACGAAAGCTTATGCTCAAATGAATTCGTTAGTCTCTAAGGTGCCACAAATACTCCTGTTCTTTTTGCGGATACAGACTAACACGGCTGCTACTCTGAAATACTTCAGATCTGTTTCCCATTTTCTCATCTCAGAAGCTCATTTGTAAAGTATACTCTATTGACTAAACCTGTAGGAGTAAGATTGTCTATGATTTGGACTTCTATAGCACTTTAGCTCCCTGGTTCTGCCGAATATTTTTGTAATATAAAGACTCTTACTTGCCAGTGATCTTACAAAAGAAATCACAGAGAACATCAGATCCTGTAGTTTCCTATTTACCCAGAAATATGTTAGCTCCTTCAGTGTTGTGTGTTGTAATTTCAGGTTTCAATATTTTGGATGCAGCTAGTGTCAAATTGAACATGAACATCAATTAAGATTATCATCAATTTCTGTTTGTTTTTTTGTTGTTGTTGTTCTATTCAGCTTCAGATAAATGTAAGAACTCCGGTCAGATATGAATTCACTCAGGAAGTTTCTCTGATATTATTGCTGATCGTAGCTAACTGTCTACAATCAAGAAAATGTATGTTCATTCATAGGAATTTCAGAGGTATTAATTTCACTTCTGAATAATTTCATGAAGCAACTTCTATTTCTACTGGTTTCCTAGTAAGACAGTTCTATTTCTACAGTACTCTCTTTTTTGACTTTTTTTTTTTTTATTTTTCCACCAGGAGGTAAAAGAGAGAAGTTTATTCTTAATAATGATTTTAGTTGCATCCCACAGTAGTCCCACCTCCACTGCAGGAGTATCATTTTGAGGAAGATACTTGTCTATCAAGTGAGACCCGTGTGTTAACTTCAGAGCACCCTGCAATCACAGTCTGTTGGCAAAGCAACTGTTAAAACATGATTCACATAGGAAAAAATTACTGACTGTGTCACAGGCCTGGTAAAGACCCCTCTGCTGGCTTGACATTCACCAGACTTGTGTTTGGGGCTCACTTCACTAGGCCTTGTGTGCTTCAAGCCTCCTGAGTCTGGCACTGCCATGACTGGGGTCTCTCGGCACTCTCTCAGGGCAGATCTTCTGTCTAGCACCCCCTTCTAAGAACTGGGACCCAACAGTCTAACTGCCTAGACCCTGGGACTAATACTAACTCCTCAAACCCTCCTGTAGTTTAAGTACACCCTTACTCAGAACTCCAGCCATGTGGGTGCTCTGTGTTTACAGTTCACCTCTTCAGGATCACATGATAATGAAGCAAACAGATACATAGACAAACTTTGCACAGGATTTTAAACATAATTTCTCTGTACTTAGAATGAGAAATACACCGATCTAGACAAAATAATAAAAACAGTCATGTGTATTCTCTCCGGTTTGGTTTCCTCACCACTCTCAAGGGTTCTTTGAACATAGGCCAAAGTTGTCTAGGGAGTCCAGAATCCTTCCTCTTCTCCCTGCCCTTCTGCACATGGCTTCTCATCCAGACCATGGAATCTCTTGTCTCTTCTCCCTCTCTTTAAATGGCTGCTGAGAGAGCCTTTCTTTTATAGCCTCCAGCCCACCGATCAGCCTCCTGATGTGATAAAAGTCCCTCATCGAGTGATCCATTGCTTAATTGCCTCTTTCCCCAGAATTTGCACTCAGCTACTGCTCAGGGCACACTAGTTTTTCTATTTCTTTGTCCAAGATGCTCCATATAAATGGGCAATCATTTAGGTTAATAACTTTTCATTGTCAGCCCTATGTCACTACCCACTTTGAATTTCAGTCCAACGTGAAAGTAAAAATACAAGAGAAGGAAAACAAGCTGCATGTTCAAAATCCAGTTTGCAGCTCGACAAAGGCACAAACAGACAGTTCACAATCATGGAATTCCTAAATTGTACATAGACAGATACCCAAATTGTCACATGAATCTAACAGTCATGGTCTGAAATTGTGATAATATCTTTTTCTCAGTCAGTACCAAGATTTTGCAGCATATCTAACCCCAAACAGAATGGTGTCTCTTTGGAAAAATACTGTTCCACAGCATGAATGATGGACCTAAATAACCACAGGTTGTTCATCATTTATAAACTTTTACAGTCCCAAGAATGCAATTTGCGAGGCCTCGCACTTGAACAGCACTTCGCAGTCAAAGCAGTATAATTCTCACTTACGAATGCTCGTCTATCCTGTGTATTTGCCACTAAAAGGGAAACATAGTTTTTAACAAATATGTCTGTCCTTGCTCCAGAGGTACAGATTCAGTCACTGGGACCAGAAGGGACTACTGAGATCATCTAGTCTGACCTTCTGTATAACACAGACCACAGAACTTCCCCCAGATAATACCTAGATTATATCTTTTAATGAAACATCCAACCCTGATTTAAAAATTCAGTGATGGAGAATCCACCACGACCCTTGGTAAATTGTTCCAATCATTACTTATTCTCACCATTAAAAACATACCCCTTATTTCCAGTCTGAATTTGTCTAGCTTCAACATCCAGCCCTTGGATCATGTTATACCTTTCTCTGCTAGACTGAAGAGCCCATAAATAATGTGTTCTCCATGTAGGTACTTAATCAAGTCACCATTTAATCTTCTCTTTGTTAAAATAAACAGATTGAGCTCCTTAAGTCTGTCACCTAAGGCATATTTTCTAATCTTTTAGTCATCTCATGGCTCTTCTCTGAACCCTCTCCAATTTATCAACATCCTTCCTGAATTGTGAGCACCAGAACTGGACACGGTGTCGCAACAGTGGTCACACCAGTGTCAAATATAGAGGTAAAATAACCTCTCTAATCCTACTCAAGAGTTCCCTGTTTATGCATCCCAAGATTGCATTATCCCTTTTGGCCACAGTGTTACACTGAAAGCTCATGTTCAGTTGATTATTCACCACAACCCCTAAAACTTTTTCAGAGTCACTGTTTCCTAGGGTAGAGTCCCCCATTGTATAACTATGACCTACATTATTTATTCCTAGGTGGCTACATTTACATTTAGCCATATTAGAATGCATATTTTTGCTTGCACACAGTTTACCAAGCAATCCACATCACTCTGAATCAGTGACCTGTGCTCTTAATAATTTACCACTGCCCAATTTTTTGTCATTTGCAAATATTATCAGTTATGATTTTGTTTTCGTCCAGATCATTGATAAAAATGTTAAATAGCATAGGGACAAGAACCGACTCCTGAGGGACCCTACTAGGAACCCCCCCCCATGATCATTCCCATTTACAATTACATTTTGAGACCTTTTTTTTTTTTTTTTTTTTTTTTTTAAAGAATGGCCATACCGGGTCAGACCAAAGGGCCATCCAGCCCACTATCCTGTCTACCGACAGTGACCAATGCCAGGTGCCCCAGAGGGAGTGAACCAAACAAGTAATGATCAAGTGATCTCTCTCCTGCTGTCCATCACCACCCTCTGACAAACAGAGGCTAGGGACACCATTCCTTACCCATCCTGGCTAATAGCCATTAATGGACTTAACCTCCATGAATTTCCTATCAGTAAGTCAGTTTTTAATCCATTTAATGTGTGCCACGTTAGAAGTCTGCCCCATTTTTAGAAGTGACTTAAGCACTTAGTGCCAGATTTTTAGAGCTATTTAGGTGCCTAAAGAAACAGACAGGCATGTAGTAGAATTTTCGGAAGTACTAGGCATCTAACTTCCATTGATTTCATTAGAACCTGAGATTCTATTCTGCTGCAATTTATTCTCCCGTGAGATTGTGCAAACTGTAAATTTGAATCTGTGATTTCGGGAATCACTACAGTTAGATCTTCTGTTGGTCAACATCTCTTCCTTCCATTCTGCTAGGAAAATCCTTTTCTTCTTTATTGTCTCGTGTACACTTGCAATTAAGTAAATCTCATGTTGTATGGTAAATTTTACCCACTATATTTGTACAAAAGTGATTATGCAAATTCTTTTGGCCTGGAAACTAATTATTTGGGGTAATCTCTTAGAGCCCCTTGTAACAGGGTATGCTGAGTCAGGAGCTAATTCAGCACATTGTCACTCTATTGCCCACCAGTATATATTAATTGGGACCTAACTGGAAGACAGATAGCTTTAACTGAGTAGAGCTACAGCTGAAGAGCTAATTGAAGTGGGAGCAACTCCAGCAGGTAACAGAAGTGGGCTGTAGTCCACGAAAGCTTATGCTCTAATAAATTTGTTAGTCTCTAAGGTGCCACAAGTACTCCTGTTCTTCTTCTTCCAGCAGGTAAGATTATATAAATTGACAGGAAGGAAGTGCTCAGGGGAAGGGAACGTGGAGTACTATACTCTTCCCTAGAAGCAAGTGGGGAAGCTGGCTACGGGACTGCAAATATGTGTAAATGACACTACAGGCTGTGGCCTGCGGGAATACAATAAAACGTGGTGGTGGTGGTGAAGGAGACCAGGAGTGGTTGTAGTCTGTGGTTAACGCCCAAAAGGACTCTGAGGGGATCACCTTGTGACACACCTCCTGAGACTGACTTAAATTGGAATTTAAAGAGAGATTTGCTCAGGCATGGAATTCAAGATTGAGCATTAATAATTAATATTTTAGGTCTGATCAAGATACACACTGTACATTGCTGCAAGTATTTGTTGTGTTTAGAAGAGGATAAATGTTTTATCTACACCATCCCACTGTAATATCTATTAAAACTATCTAAAGGAACTGTGTTCCCAAAGCACAAAATCATGTCAAAGTACACTAACATCCTATGAGCAAGATTTAATTGCTGGTAATCCCAAAAGTATAAAACACCCAAATAAAGGACTATTATTTCTTTCTTAGTTAACAGGGGCAAATGTCTAATCTTGCAATATTAGCTCTGCTTCCATTTCCTGCCCATTCATGCAAAGAGTTATATACGATGGTATATAATGGAAAAAGAAAAAACACATTTTACTAATAATTCCAAGCAAGAAGATTAATAAAATGGAATCCAATTTTAGATAATAAAATGCAGAATTTTGGTGGATTTTATCTAAATCAGAATTTGCAACCAAATAAACAGATAATTTGAGTCTGTGTCCCCTTTCCTTGAGGAGTTCCAAGGCAATTGAATTGAATGAGACAAGTCTTCTATTTTTTAAATGAGCTCCAATTCACAAACTAATTTTTAAAGAAAATAGTTGCTTGCCTAAGAGAATAAAAGTGAGTTTGTCCAGAATCCTTACCATAGTCCAGAGGTTCCCAAACCTTTCTTATCATGTACCCCGGCCCCTTCCAGCTCTACCAGCTGCCTGCATACCCGCTTCGAGATCTATGAGCTGCTCATGTATCCCTACCCTTAACACTGATACGTTATGTGTTCTTCTTAACACTACCTGCCTTTAGCCATCTGTCCATATTTCACTGTTGCGTACAGATATAGTTATAGGGTGACATATACAACTGAAAAAAAACCCTAAGTTCTGAACTCAGTTTGACTGGACAGTTGCTGGACATTTGAGCCCATGCTGTACGATGATTGGAGGTGAGGGCTCTGTACATCAGCGTCTCTGGTTATCTGTGTTTTTCATTCGTACCTCTTGAAGTAAATTAACTACCATATTTTATATAACAAATTCCCACAGAGTTTTAAAGCTTTGTCTGAATAGCCTATTATGAAAATGCAGTAAATAAAATCCACCATTACACAATTTATCTGTGTATACCCCAGGGGTATGCATACCACATGTGGGAATCCTTGCCATAGTCTATTGTATACCTTGCTTTTTAATATATGTGATCCAAGAGTTCTTTCTTCTCATTCTCACTCACACATGCAGACATCAGAGCCAGCGTGCTGGAACAATTTTTATAGTGGAGGTGCTGAGAGCCATTGAACCAAATTGTAAACCCTGTAAATGATGGAAACCACTTCAAGCAAGGGTACGAGCACCCCTAGTTCCAGAACCTTTGAGATCCATGTTGAGTTTTGTAACCAGAGGATGGCCTCTGTATCAAGGGGGGGGTAGGCATTGTAGACCACTCTCCACATGTTGGGTTGCGCACTCTTCTACCACATGAATTATTGTCTGAGATGCTGCCCCATAGTCACAGCATGGAGAGGAAACCAGGCCTAGTCAGTGCATGGTTGTGGCAACTCTGGTTGAGCCAGGGAGTAGCCTCTGAGCCTGGTCCAGGATCTATGATCACGTGACAAGGAAGAACTGCAGTAATGCAGCCCTGAATTTACTAAGGCCTGGTCTACACTGGCGGGGGGGATCAATCTAAGTTACGTAACTTCAGCTATGAGAATAACGTAACTGAAGTCGACGTACTTAGATCTACTCACTGCAGTGTCTTCACTGTGGTAAGTTGACGGCTGCCATTCCCCCATCGATTCCGCCTGCACCTCTCGCTCTGGTGATGTACCGGAATCAATGGGAGAGCACTTGGCGGTCGATTTATTGCATCTAGACTAGATGCGATAAATAGACCCCCACTGGATCGATCGCTACCTGTTGATCCAGCCAGTAATGTAAACAAGCCCTAAGTGTGTTAGATTCTCTCTCCCACAAATGCTTCAACATTTGTAAGGACATAATTTTCAGCTCTCTGGCAGCACTGATCATCCATGCCTGGTAAAGAACCAGTGTGCTCTTGTCCCAGAGGGTGTGTGCTGCTGTAATGTTGCATCCCAGACCACAGAAGCGGGATTGTGCACTGAAATCCAGTTAGATGAAAATCTACTGAGTGTCCTGTTTCTAGTGGCTCCCCCATCTAAGTGACTTATATTTTCTGACTGTGATTCTGGGTTTTTTAATCCTCTTTAAATTTTTTATCATAAATTCAGCAGCAAAGAGAATTTTTCTAAGAATAACAGGGTTGGGTTTTTGTTTTGTTTTTTACGTATGTATTAGATATTTCTTCAGTAGCAGCATCTTGTTAATCTTTTTGGCAAATTGAAGTAAAGCTCAGATTTCTTTAAAGTTTACAAGCTTTAAACTCCAGTGTTCTAGTTCAAGCCAACCCAACTTGAGAGATTTGATTTTTCTGGTATGATAGTGTAATACATTTGCACACTTATCTGTAAGAAACCAACATTCACAGTTTTAAGTGGAATCCTATCTCCTGCTGGATAAAAATATTATGCAATGCTCCCATTTCTTAGATCCAGAAGTTAAAGAAAATCCAGCAATCATTTCCTGTTTAGGAGCTGACAGTCCTTCAGGGTTTATGGAGAGAACAGTCAGCACTGGTCCCAAAAAGGGTTCAGTTATGGCAAACAAGTAGAGAACATCCCTGTACCCCGAGTGCTCTGGCTTCCACAAGTCAAGCACCTACAACATGCTTCAGAGTAGCCTTGGGCTGTATGGCATTGCCTTAATTGACTGTGCACTGGAGTTGGCCAGTCTAGAGATGCAATGATCAAGTGGCACTACGTTACTGGCCCCAACACCTGTGACTGTGGCAGAGAGCCTCAAAATATGAAGCATCTCTTGCAATGCCAGCTGCTTCAGTGAAAATACTCTTCCAGTGACCTGACGGAGTGCAATGATCAGACAATGGCATGTGCACGGTGTCATATGCTGTCTAGAGTGGCTCACAACTGTGAGGTGCCTTCATCACAGCAGACTGTCAGAAAACAGGGCAGACACTCCACACTGGTGGTGTGTTCTATAAATTAGATTTCACCAAGACAGAGACAAATGTGAACTCCTGGATCACTATAACAGTCTTACCATAGAGTCACAGACAATCCCCTTAGACTCTCCAGTCTCTTCTGCCACTCAGACAAACTGGATTTTATGATAAAAGGTCACTTAAACCAAAAATCACACCACATCAGGTTTCTCCTAGTCCCAAGAGACCAGTCACTTACCCAGATCAATTGGTACTCCAGATCTTATACTGAAGAAAGACAACGCTGGTGGCCAATTCTATAGTAAACTAACTAAAGGTTTATTAGCTAAGAAAAGGAAGTGAGAGTTATTGAGAGGTTAAAACAGGTAAACTATATGTTAAGATGAGTCACAGCTTGTAATTCCAAATGGTGGCAGTGATGTAATAAACTGCCAGTTTCCCAAAGGTCTTTTCAGGGTACCCAGATTGTCTCTGGGGATCTCCACTTTGCACCTGGTACACTTCCCAAGAGTCCAAACAGTCCAGAGATGAATCCTTGAATCCATATGTATAACTTCGTCTGACATAAAGCATTCTGACAGTATATCTATCCACGTAGGCTTTTTTTTTTAATGACGGTGAGTGAGGAATGCATTTTGAATCTTTGACCTCTGATCATCACACACAATGGCCACTTGCTTTGAAATTAGCTCTTTTCTGTTGAAGTCCTTCATTAGCATTTCACAAAGCTTCTTTGATGGGTTATTTAGGTACAGCAGTTTAAACAATGTAAATGTTTGCTGCTGCATTAGAACATGATACAGACAAATGAAAACCATGCAAGTAATCAATTAGTTTTATGAAGTCTAAACACCAAATGCACTCTCCTAACTTCAACAATCACTTTGATCTAAACTAATAGACAAGAGAATTGGCCTGAATACACTCTGGCGTGACCTGGTCTGCCAGCATCACACACACACAGTTGTGCCAGGAAGCAGTATGAGAATGCAAGATGATTTAAATAATCTCTTGTCAGCCTCATCTCTGCACAACAAAACATTGAAGACCAAGTCATGAAGCTCTAACTCAGTCTTAACTTTGTAGCTTGACCCTATCTATCTCTGTCTAACAGAGCTGTAAAAAAATACCTGGAGAAAAAGCATGGTCCTTGCCTCTGAGCAGCACTTGCTCTTGATGTTGTCAGTGATATATTATAGATTCAACATTAATGGAAGTCTTTAGCAGGGAAAAAGAGAAGAGGGATGAGTAGCAAAGTGGTCTTTGATAGCAAAGAATGAGGCATAATATTTTAACACTATCAGCTAATTGATATTTATTGTAGTATGGGGACACACTATAAGGTCTAAAAGTCTTGAGTTGACACTTTGGATTGAGCTCCCAAGAGTCTACAGAAATACTAAGTGGGAGATTGGTGAGTAATATCCACATTTAAAGAACATAAGTTTCACTAATTATCAGAAATCTTGTGGGTTATTGTCTAGACATTTTGTCTTGCCACTTGAATGCTGGCATTTTGACCTTCCTCCACCAAGTAATTAAAGTGCTTTTGTAAAGCCAATCTATTAATATGGGAACTGTTCAGATCGTAGGCAAAGTAAGGAAATAATTACTCAGATATAACCTTTCAGATAGCTCCTTCCCTTCCATCCACAGATTTGCTATGCTTGGATAACTTGACAACTATTCTATACTTGACTCCATCTTCCCTACAGGTTTTCAGAATCAGACTGTGAAGGTAGATTATCTGGGTTCAATGAAGTAAATTCCCAAATCACTACATGACTCCTAAATAGAGCCTGCCAGAGGCTGACAATTCCATTTCTCAAAGACTTTTGAGGTTCCAACATTTGTTTTTGTTCTACATCAGTAAATAACCCCAAACTCTTTGAAAGTTTTTGTGAGATGGAATTTTAACAAAATGTCCATTTTCAGAGTGAAAAGGTTAGGTTTGGATTCAGGTATCTCCCTCTCTGGAATTGATCAGAGTCTATGCTAGATCTCAGGAACATTTCCATCAAAATTGATACATCTTCACAAAATATTTTGGTTTTGATGAAACAGCATTTTCCAACACAAACAAGTTGCAGCAAACATTTTCAGCTTTATTAATGGATTAGTTAACATCTGTACAGTGCTTTAAAGAAGTAAAACTCTATGTGACATTATTATAGTTAATTATTAAAGACAAGAAAACTTTTTTAATGTTGAAACTGGAAAGCAACTTTTTAAAATAAGATTTTTATCAGGCTTGTAACACTAAATTAATGCTTCAAACAACACCATACTAAAATATATATAGAAAAACTCTCTCTCAAGCTTTCACACACTCTCATACATACATATCCCTCATGCTGGACCAAAGGACCTGTTCTGATGGTCTGTTCGTGAAGGACAAACACTCCTTATGCTGTCTATACAGTTTCTCCTAACCAGAATAAGATTGGTTCTTTTGATTAAAAGTTGGTGTCTATCATGTGTGATTTAGATTTTCAGTCATGGGACCAGGATAGACCTCCCACTGCTATTAGAAGAACAGGTAACTGCTACAACCAGGTCAACATTTTTTCATCTCTTTATGGTCAGGAGATTATGCCCATTTCTTTTGGATGCGGCCCTTGCAACCATTATCCTTTGTGTCCTCCAAATCAGGCTTTTCTAAATCACCCTCCATGTGGCTACACCTTAAATTCATCTGGGAATTGAAGCTGATGCAGAATTTAGCTGCCCACTTAAGCAGTGTGCCATTCTGTGAGCCCATTAAATCAATGCTCTATGATCTGCACTCGCTGCCTATTGGTTTCTGGGTAGATTTTAAGATTATTTTTTTTCACTAGTAAAGTCTGAGCTCTAACTATCTAAGAGAGTGCCCCTCTTTTCATGAGATGCAGCCACAGTAATGGTCAGTGGAGGCACCTGAGCTACTGTTCCACTGGTAGAAAAGGGAAGGGGCTACTAGCAGGGCATGCTCTTGGACTGGTCTCCACTACTGGGAGATGGATGTTGCTGCAATCAATGCAGCAGGGATCGATTATGCGGGTCTAGTGAAGTCCCACTAAATCAATGGCAGAGCACTCTCCAGTCAACCCTGGTACTCCAGCTCTCCAAGAAGAGTCAGGAAAGTAGACCGGAGAGCATCTCTTGTTGACTCAGTGCAGTGACGACACCGGGGTAAGTCGACCTAAGCTACGTTGACTAGTGTAGCTAGGTCGAGTAGCGTAACTTAGGTCGACTTACCTCATTAGTGAAGACAAGCCCTTTTTCAGGGTTCCACACCTTTAGAACTTGCTTCCCAATTTGGTGCAAAGAAGACTGAGTTTGTTAAGCTTCCGGATACACTGCAAGGGCCATCTTATTCCCTGGCCTGCAGGGAGTGGGTAGGAGGGTGACACTAGGAATGCTGGTAGGGTTTGTTACTGCATTTTTCTTAGATATGCTGCCATGATAGTGTTCTCAAGGGGTCAGTTGTTGAATTTATTAGGTCTGAACTGTACTTTTAAGGGTTTGTCATGGATAGCCAGATCCTGGGATGAATATGCTTTTATGGCACTAGTACAAACCTCAGATAAGTAAATAAATAAATACGTTGTATAACTAGATTTCATTTAGCAGGTTTTATATATTTGGGTGGTTACATATATCATCTTAAAGATCAAACCAAAACATCTGGAGCCAAATCCAGAAATATTACTCAGTGTTTTGTTCAGTCAGTTTTTTACTTTAGTCAGGCGAACTTCTATTGCATGAATAAAGCTGAATGAATATTGAATAAAACCTGAATAAAGACCTTAGGACTTGACCTTGGCAGCAGGGGCTGGCCATGTGGAGTACAAACCTGTCTGAACCCCCCGAGTACATACTTGGCATGTCTAGCCCGTGCTGCCACTGTCTGTGCCACCCAGATACACTGTTGTTTTAAACACACTAGCTTAGATGAGAGCTAGCACAAGTATATCTATGCAGGCTGGGAATTACACCGCTACCTTGTAGCATACATGTAGTATGAGTTTTGGTGTTTTTAGAATATGACAATATTACATACGTTAAAGTCTTAAATGTAAAAATTACAGTCAGGCCTGGATAATCTGTACTGTGTCTGAACACCACCTAAGTCTCTTTTGGATGCTTAATCTTACAGCATTTGTATATATTTGAAAATAATTTGATACGTTGGTACTTTTCCATTTGAATGCAAGACATTTGCAAATTGATTGGGAGTGATTATTACTGATGCATACAGTCTTTACAGTGGGTAAGAACCTCACTTCACTTGCATCTGAAGAAGTGAGGTTCTTACCCACGAAAGCTTACGCTCCCAATACTTCTGTTAGTCTTAAAGGTGCCACAGGACCCTCTGTTAGTCTTTACAGAGTTGCAACAAATGAAAAAAAAACAGACAAGATTTTACTGGATTTTATAGAAATTATTTTTATAATTTATACTTGTCAAATCACACTTCTGTAATTATATGTAACCATCCAGGTAGTATAATCTATATTTTCCTTGCCTGGCCTGAATGTTATCTGTGTCATATTATCTGCACAATATTTTCTGTTGTATTATCACAATTGTAACAATACAATGATTCTTTTATCCATGCTATTTTTAACAACTATGAAAGATTGTGTGATCAACCTTTGTTTTTAATTGGTCAGAGATTCATAATGTAAGTAATTGGATTTTTAATTGGTTCCTTCAGCTTTCTATTTTTGGAGTTCCTTCCAAATAACCAGTAGCTCTACTGACATTGTGATGGAGTCCAACTGTAATTAACATTAAAATTTCTGGCCTCATGCACTGGGACATGGTTCATGACCTAGCATTTATGGTGACCCTTGGAAATAATGTGATAAAGCACTCAGGAGTGTTCAGCCAATTAGAGTGCATGGATGACTGAACATTCCATGCCATCTCATTTTACAGAGCGGGTGCCTCATGCTGTGGAATGTAGTTTCTCCAATGTCTCCTAGAAGACCCTTGCTCCATTAGATTTTGGGACCAAGGCAGAAAACTGCAATAAAAATATACTCTACTGAAATGGAAGTGTGTTCACCAGTTAGAGAAAAAGGATGTTATAGATGAAGAAGCATAAGTGTATAGTTTGTCCTCGTAGTGCAGTTTCCTCTATTCTGATTGTGGGTGTCTGATTTGCATCATTCTGACAACTCCTTTAGTATATGTGTACTCTGATTAATAAGAGTATAAGGTTTGCACAATCACTCTATGGTTATTTCTCAGTTATTGCACTGGGGACATTCACCCCTGTGCATAGGGCCAGCACAAAGTTTACTGACATTTACCTTCTCCAGTTTGGGCTTTAGAGCTGGTAAAAAATTTCTGAATTTCAAAGTATTTTTTATGGGGAAAAAAATCAGCAAAACTTTTTTGCAGAAATTCTGATCAGCTATAAACCTGGTTGGAAATCGTTGGTGCTTGGGAAAATGTTTACTTTAAAAAAAGTTCAAAAAACAGTGAAAATGTTTGACAAAAATCAGTTACATTTGTTTACTGATTTTTCCACCCAGCTCTACTATTTTGAGGACTTAAACAGGACATAACATAGGCCTTGTGCTAGGCCTCTGTTCAGGGGTGAATTTCGCCCACTGTAAATATGTAAGTATCACTATTGGATTCTGTATAAATGATTAAATACTGACCGTGTATTAGTATAGGACATAGTATTAAGGCACCTTCGATGCCCCAAAGAGCTTTAAAATCTACAAGTGACATGCGAAAGGCAAGACTCACTGGGAGAACCAGTAGAAGATACTTTAGATAATCTTTTTTAATTAATAAAAAACTACATTCTGGGCTTCATCAGAGTTACACCAGGGATGAATTTGGACCAATAATACACAATAGAGGTGGTTGAAATGCTGTGATCAAAATGATGAAAAAAGTCCCTTTTTATTTTATTTTTTAAAAAACATTTTAGTTACTCTAAGTTTTCAACAACTGAAATATTTCTTGAGAATTTTAGCATAAAAAAATCTGTAAAACATTTTTTGGGAAAAAAAAGTTTATTTTGAAGAAAATACCATTTGCTGACTAACTGTAATCACTTACTGACCTTGCAGAAGTTTTCTGAGTTTAATTCGTTTACGTTTTTAAATGGTGTTGAGATCCTGGGATAGAAAGTGCTAGAGATGTTCAAAATGCTATTATGCTTACACATGCATACTGTGTCACCCTGTTTGTATTTTAGGTGACTAAATTGCTCAACTCTGCTTTCTATAATGGACATATGCATTGGTCCTGCTCTGCTCAGGTATATCCCAGCTACAAAGTGATTGATTGAAGTCACTGAATTTCTAGATCTCTGTTTGTCCATGCATGGAGAGGACAGGTATTATTTTTATGTGCTAAGAAGAAAAATAACACTGGAGAAGAAGAATGAAATTAATTGTCTCAGCACGTGCTGAGTAGAAGGAACTTTTCATTAACTCCATAGTAATAGTGTGATTGGAGAGCCCCAGTATGCTCAATTTCCAATTGTATAACTTCCTTAGTTTCTAATTACAACATATATATTAACTTTTCTGAACCAGCTGAACTCTTCAACCTCTCTATTTCTTATAGTGTCTGAAATACAGACACTTTCTGTAGGTTGCACGAAGCAATGTCTGTTAGTGTCTGATTGCTCACATCTGAAGGGAATGAGACACAAGATCAGGCATGATTCCTTGAAGTGTCAAGATTAAAGTTAATAAGTCATAAAGAGGAGATGCAACCAGAATTTTCATGTTAAAGAGATGTAAATGTTAAACTTTTGGAGTGCATTTACAAAAGGCTGACAAACTTTCGTTTTTGTTCCCCCAAGACAATGAATTGTGGGTACAAATCTAAGTACTGGTGCCTCTTACTAGCTCAATTGCACCCACAATTAAATTGAAGGTGAAAAATGCGTCTCTTCAGTTTACAGGGGTAAATGGTGCTTGTCAGAAAAAAGAAGAGGCTACTCTTTGGAAAGCCTGACCCACTGTGTTCATTGTTTAATGTCCCTTTAACTTAAGCATGCATTCACATTCTCCTTTAAAAAGAAAGGAGTTGACCTTTTCCCCTGGCTAAGAAATAATTGTGTGGGACTGTGATATGATTTACCAACATGTTCCACAGCACAATGGATTTTTTTTAAATAGTTCTTTGTCCCTTAGGATAGCTACTGTCAGTTTGAGAAACAGTATCCTGCCCTAGCAGGGGGCAAATTCAGTGATCTTCTTCTACACTTAGCTGAACAGTCAGCCATCGTGATCTTTCACCATTTGATCCATTCCTGTGTGGCCGCAAGAGCTTGACTGTCCAAAAAACCAACATCGGAACAGATTTGATGCACCCAGGTAATAGCAGGTCTTCCTTTGGGCTGTCTCCACCCCTCAGTTGGTGGAATTTTATCCCAGATGTTACAAGCCATCTGGAGAACGGCGTTTGCCAGAACATTTTGTGACATTCTGGCAACATGTCCAAAAAGTATTAGATGCCAGCTGCGGATAATGTCCACTGTAGTCTGTAGACCAGAGCAACCATAAACGTCTGCATTACAAATGAAGTCATTCCACTTTATGCCCAATATATGATGTTGGCATTTTGTGTGGAAACCGTATGGAGTATGGAGAGGATAGAGCTCAAATAGATTCTGAACTTGGTTACCATGCTCAGATGATATTGATTCCATATTTGTGATAAATGACCCATGGCAGATGCCAATCCAGTGAAGAACATCCATATGAGAGTTGGAGGAACTGGTGAGCATTGAGCCCAAATAGCAAAAGCTGGAGACTCTTTCATTATTCAAAGAGACTGGAGTCATGAGTAAACCTTATCCTAGGTTTTGCAACTTTGTCTTTGACCACAGGCTCCTCCTCCATTTGCTGGAGTGCCTCGCAAAACCTATCAGGGCTCTGTACTAGAAGAACAACAACATCCGCATAGTCAAGGTCTGACGCAATACTACATTATGAAATCCATTCCCTGACAAAAGAGTGCAGGGGCCAAGACACAACCCTTCCTGACCCCAGATACTGATTTAAAAGGTGCCAACATCCAATTCCTAAGACGTACACAGACAGTGGTTCCATTATGCAGCTCGCTATATGCTAATCAAGTCCGGCAGAGTGGTTGGGACACCTACATCCCATAAGGCTTTCCATAGAACTACTCAGACGACTGAATCAAACACAGCCTTAAGATTGATATATGCTATGTACAGAGGCTTCTTGAACTCATGGTGTATCTCCGACAACAAACAGAGGGCCAAAATGGTGTCTCATGTGGACTTGTTCCTCATAAAGCCTGACGGTTGGGGGTGTGACAAAGTGGGGGATTTTTTGTTTTTTCCTTGTTTTCCAGTGGTTTGCATGCAGAGGGGATGGGACTCCCTGGGTGTTACTGGTTTAATGAGGTGAGGGGAGAGGGAGTTTGTTGTTACAGAGGACCAGAGAGGGAACTTGGGACCACAGCCGATGCCCTGGAGAATGGACACCCCAGCGACTGGTGACCTGACGACCCGGAGACGCAGCACAGGAGTCGCAGCCGGTTCTGGCCGTGGGAGAACAATGGGCTGCGGAGAGAGGACCCAGTGACCTAACCAGCCGGTTCCAGCCAGAGGGGGCCAGAGGACAGAAGAGAGGAGAGGAGGCCCCGGTTTACGACCCTGTTTACCTGGAGAGAAGACAATGGACAGCGGCGGGGCCTGGGGCCGGTGATCTCAGAGGCCCAGCGGGAAAGCAGGTAGGGGCTCTGGGCTAGAGAGGAGGAGCAGGCAGAGCCCACCTGGATGCAGAGAGACTGGGGTGTGCTGGGCTGAGGGAGGCCAGGCCTGAGGCCCTGAGAGTTTCCTGTGCTGTGTTCAGTCACTCAATAAACCCTCCTGTTTCACACTGGCTGAGAGTCACTCTGGTCTAGAGAACAGGGTTGCATCAATCCCTTCGGGGGGTGGAGGCCCCGGGGGTCCCGAGCAAGTGGACTCCCTGAGAGGGCCCAAGGCGAGAGGCGGACGTGCTTAGGCTCAAAGAGGTGCTGCTCCAGGAGGTGGAGGGGCCTGACCCCGTGAGAGAGTGGACCCCCAAGAAGGGCTGTCTCACTGAAAGGGGCACCTCCCACGGACCGCACGGGGCCAAGATTGGGCACGATCTGTGAGTCCGTGACAGGGGGCAACGTTTCCAATGTAGCATGGGTTCCAAACGCACCAGCAGAACATGTGCAAACACCTTCCCTGGCATGGACAACAAGGTGATCAACTTGTAGCTCTTACATTCACTGTGCAGTCCCTTGCCCTTATAAAGTGAGATCACAATACTGTCCTTCCAAGAGGTTGGCAAGGTTCCAGTTCTCCACACCAGGTGAAAGATGGCCAAAAGTGATTCCGCTCCAGGATGAAAAGCACACATTAGCAGTTCTAGGGGGATGCCATCAGCGCTTCATTTCATCCAATGTTGGTGGGTCAGTCCAAGTGTCTGGGTCCAAAACCACAGTGGCTGGCAAATTGTCCAGCTCAGAGCAAGGTGGTTCAATGATAGGGAAAGTCATTTCCAACTCTTATCATTTTGCCACTCAGTGCTGCAATGTTCAGATGGGCATAAACCACAAAGGAAGCTGGGGTGTGGCAATGCAGAGGGCCAAGGCAATTGTGCAGAATCTTTCTTCTTCCATGGTATCACCCCTCTGCAAAAGATATTGTATGTGAAAAGGGGCATGGCCAGGGGAAGAGAGAGATTTAAAAGTATTTTCTCCTCCAATAAGAGGGAAATAATGCTAATGTTGTTTCAATAATGTACCTGCCTTGTGCACTCTGTCACCCCCAATAGTGGAGTCATAGCTTGCCATCATGGGTCAACAGCCAATGGCAGAATGGCTACTGGCCCAGTTTGGTCGACACAGTTGGGGGACCGGTGGCAAGGGGAATGCAGTCATAAATTCAGTGTAAATGGCTAACTAGAGATCCACAGCGTTGGGGCCACTGTTATCCAGAGGGTCCCAGCCTTTGGTTCCTTTGCTGATCCTGACACTACTCATTCCACATTCCCCGCCAGCCCTGCAGACCAAACTCAAATGTGCAGAATCTTTGTATTAATATGTATTTGTGCAAAGGAGGAGCATATGGGTCTGTAATCCTGCTTTAATCCTCCTTATCAATTCTGGGGAAATCTCCTCTTTGATCAACACTGCAGTTGTCTATTGCATATGCTACCCTGAATAAGTGCGGAAGATGCCACTGATACATACCCCCATTGCAAAGAAAAGATCTGGAGCACAGATCAAAGAGGGGAATTTTGCTTTTGGCTGATCAATGGTTATGTTCTATTGTTCTATTTCTTCAAAAAAGTCTTTGGCTAACAAGACTCATAGAAACAGTCTGTCATAGTGAGCTCCCTCTGGAAAGTTCACTTCTTTCCTCTCCTGCAGCTTTAGTTTCAAAATACTAGACATTCATAAAGTCAGCTTGCAGCCTTTTTAACTTTCTACCTTTCCTAATCCAGTCACAATGCAAAATTAAAAGAGCAGCATATAAAACCTTATCCACACAGGGAACATCTCATAGCATTATGTTCAACTTGCTTTGAGCCATGGGATTCTCACTCCTAGCTACCATAGGTACTCACATGGCCCCCATAAACATATTGTTGGATCACCTCATAGTCTTTACTGTATTTATCCTCACAGTACCCCTATAAGGGAGGGGAAGTACAATTATGGGGAATCAAGGTTTGTAAAGGAATTTCATATGCCCCCTTATTGCCCTGCATGGCTGCATGGCAGTGATCATGGCCATGTCTTTTCTTATTTTATATTTTGTGTAATGTAGGTATCAAAGCCCCTGACCCTGCAAATAGTTATGCACGTGCTTAACTTTACTGGCATGTTGTTTCACCTGCATAACTTTAAGCAGGTGGGTAGTCTCACTGAAGTCAAGCATGTGTGTAAAGTTAAGCACAGGCAGAACTGCAGGATCATGGGCTAAGATGGTGCATGAATTTTATCATAAAAGAGATCCAGGAATATAGGGGGGGGAAGCAAAGGAGCACCAAAAATCAACTGGAAAAGTTAAAAGCTTGTCAGAATGTCAGGAAGGAATTGAGCTGAGTAGAAGGGTCTTGCACTGAATTTTCAAAGTAGCTATGGAAGGACTGACTGGCACAGTTGGGGACAGAGTACCAGAAATGAGGCTCCTGAAATGCAAGAAAGGACTGGCCAGTGGTTAGGGTGCTAATCTAGCACTCCAGAGACATGAGCTTCCCACATCCTGGGGAGAACAGGAACCAGCAGGCTGCTACTCTCCGACAGGAGTGTTGGAGGGGAGTTGGTCCAGAGGAGGAAGTAATCTATACCTGAAAAATAGCTGGTACAAATCGCTTTTCCATTACTTCTGGGTTAAAGTATAAATTAAACTCTGATGCAGAATTATGCACTGCCCCGTACTTAATCTGACTTGTACGGTTAGCTCAGCCCACAATAAATAGCCCAATAGGAAACTTACCTTTGTTGATGTTTGTGTGGTCATAAATGGCTGTTCTTAGATATGTTTTTCTGCAATTAAGGGGAAATAAACTGAGACACAAAGAGGCATAGAATAAAATACATATCTTTTCAATTCTATTATGCAGTTCTGAATAGGATCTTATAGCACGCCTATCACCATGTCTGAACACCTTTGGCTGTTTAAAATTATTTTAGTATTTCTACAAAGCACCCTGTTGAAATAGCTTCTTGCTTAGATCACTAGTGGCAAAAGGCTAACTGGATTCCAGTGGGTTTTACTTCTATTGGGAATAACTGGTCAGCATTTGTAAGGAGGAGCTCTATGCATAATCACCACCTTTGGCTAAGCATATTTTCATGTTTCTTCAGTACTTTGTAAGTGTTTGATACAGAAACAATTCTGTATATTGGAGGTACAGCTTCTGGGCCTTTGCCCAGTTGCAATCTCAGCAATGTTATTGCAGTTCTTTCCTGTCCCTTTGATGTAGCATTTGCTTTTTAAATTCCTTCTGGTTTCACTCATTTTTCTCACTCTGCTTTTTGGCTTGATTTCTGAAGGTAGTGGGGCTCTTTCAGGGAGCAGGCTTTATCAGAGAGGGTATGCCTCCCCCCTCTAACTGTTTCACTAACTCATAGTGTTACAGTCTGATAGATTTATTAAGCATTAACTGTCCCCAGGAATACTGGGAAGGACTACATCAAACAGACCATACATCGCATACTGTTTGGAAACATCAGCTGCAATAACAACTGAGAAAGTGGACACTGTTTATTTCCAAACTGATCTCCTTTCTGCTAAGAGGGCCCCAAACTTCCCTGTGAGTTGAAGGAGTCCAGCACCTCCAAGGATGTATTCAGTGCCTTGCTGGATCAGCTTCTAAGTGCCTGGCTCCTAGCAGCACTGAGAGTCTGGAAATGTAAGACTATATAAACTAAACTAAGAGGGACTTCATTTCTTCAATGTCATGGTGACAGCAGAGAAAGACGCAAAAAGCAAACAGAAAATAAATACTGGAATGTAAATTGGATATTTAAAATTCTTTCAGTTTTAATCACCCAAGGTGCTGTTAGTTACATAGGTAAGAACATTTGATTCTTACAATATTTGTTTTGAAGTTCACAGTGTGCTTTCAACTCAGCACAGTTACTAAGGACATTAACATATCAGGGGGAATAGACATTTTGTGCTCTGTACAGGTGGGGAAAAAAGAGGTAAAAATCTTGTCGTTTCAAAAAAGAACATGCCAACAATACTATTTTCCCCATAAAATTAAGTGTAATAATATAGTTAATTATCCCTCCGGTCAAACTAAGAGTTGCCTCTGGTCTTAATTCAGCATTTTTAATGGCTATATAATTTACCATACTTGTGGTTCATTTAAAAAAGATGGACCTACTATTTTGTCATATATAGAAAATGCAGGTTTGAGTAGCTCAGAATTTTATCATCAGTTAGAAATCCAATTGATAATGGGCTCCAGGGAAATATTTCTCGCTCAAATAGGCATTATGGTTTAATGGACTGAGCAACGAACTAGCAGTGGGGAACTCTTGAGTTCTATTAGCTGTCTAGCTTTGGGCAAGTCACTTAACTTCTACATGTCTCAGAATCTATCTTCAAAATGGGGATGATACTATTTGCTTCCCTGCTTCACATTCTTCTCCATATTAAGGGCTTGATCCAGTTCCACTGAAGTCAATGGGAGTTTCACCATTTCCCTTCAGTGGGAGCAGGATCAGGCCTTAATTATACACTACTTCTGAAGTGTTGAGCCAAATTCTACCCTCAGTTACAGCTTATTGACTTTAGTGGGATTGTTCTGGTGCCACTGAGGGCAGAATTATTCTATCACCATAGCATCTCAGTGCCTACCAGGATTAAGAATAAACAAGATTAGTGTCTGTCGTGAAGTTTTCTCTCCATTCCTCCCCAAGAGGGAAAAGTTAAGTGGATGTAGTGTGGGAGGGATGTTGTTTTTAAAAATGTTATATGTGTGTATAGTAAGAGAGACAGAGAGATTCAAATATGCTATGTACTGCTTATTGGGAAAGTAAGTTGAAGGTGATAACTCCGCATTTGGACTGGAAAGTAATGAGGCTTGTTACCATTCTAAGATCCTGTTCTATGAGCCAGATTTTCAAACACCAGTCTCATTTTTTTCTCACATAATCTTGCAAGAACAAAAATTGAGGTCTGGTTAAGGCAGGGCTGAAAATGTAGCCTCTAAATTGTATACATTTAGAAAGGGGGGGAAATGAACACTCAAAGCCTTGAAATCTGAAAACATTTTAAGTATCCACATTTTTTCTGAAGGGTTACAGCCAAACTTTTTTTTTTTTTTTTTTTTTGTAAAAGGAAAAATGATAATCCTGAAGACATGTTCATGTTCTCCAGCACAAACCATCATCTCATTCTTTGCACCCACAGCTGAACTGCACATACAAATCCAAGTACAAGCATTTCTAACCATTCATCTAGGTAGGTAGAATTGCAAGTACTCAGGGCAAATCCTTAGCTGGTGTAAATTGTCATCACTTCATTGAAGTCAACAACAGTTCACACCAGCTGAGGGCTCTGCCCCTCAGCTTTTTGTATGCAGTTAATTCTGCAGGCCAGGGAAGATTGTGTGGGTAAGCAAAAGCAGCCTAATGTCACAGAAGGAGAAGGAAATCTTAGCACTGAGATAGTCCTGGTGACACTGTGAACATTCCCACCCCTAGGCACACCACCAAAGGCAATGCCATGTCTCGGAGTTATGCTATCCAAACAGATCTTCTTGTGTAAGAGAAATGCAGTAAGTTTTAAACAGGGCACACAACATCACCCAATTATGTTGAAAAGTCATTTTCTCAGCCAGTCAGAGGGTAGTTTTATTGCCAGTTTTGCAACCTGAATTAGGGTTGGTTTGGAATTTCAATAACCATACAAAATGCCAAACTTTTGAGTGTGTTGATGCCCACTTTTCGCCAGTCATAGTGTGGAGATTGGCACAGTTATTGCTCAATAACCATCCTGTAAATATGCAGAGCTATCTAGTTGGATGGCCTCTTTTAACCATTCTGCTTTGGCTGGTTCCTGCACTCGGACTTTTTAAGCTTTCTGCCAGCAATGATGATGACACCTCTGCTTCACCATCCCTTGGGCTAGAGAACAAAACCCTCCAAAATGAACTAGAACAAGAGTCTAAAACAAAAAAATGTATTGTGGCACGGCTGCAATGGGAATAGTTTTAGACTGCGTTACAAACCTTTTCACTCATTTGCCTCCTGTCCCTCCCTTCCCTTCCCACACGGCAGCAAGGCTGTCATTCCCACAAGCACTGTTAGATCATTGCCCGTGTTGTCATTGCCCATGAACACAAGATGATCCACAGCCCTTTCTTCCTAATTTTGCAACAAAATTCTACTGCCAGTTAGAGCTGTGTAAATTCAAAGCAATCCTATTGGAGTCAGGGGGAGTTTTGCTTGAGTAAGGAATGCTAGGGGTGCTGGAACAACTTTTATAGTAGGGATGCTGAAAGGCATTAAACAAAATGATACGACCTGTTTATGATGGAGGCCATGCATTCAGTTGCCATTATTAGAGGTGCTGTTGCACCTGCAGTACACTTAGTGCCAGTGCCCCTAAGGAATGCTGAATAAGACCTAGAGTGAAATCTTGGATCCATTTGAAGTCAGTGGCAAAACTCCCATTGGGTTCACTGGAGGCAGGATTTTACCCTTTGCGTTTTATGCTAGAGAAATGGATCCAACATCACTTTACACTTTTTGCACTATTATTTTCCACCTTGCCCCCATTAGGGAAATTTGTCCCGCATTTGGCCCTCAACATATTGAAAGGTCTGGCCCTGGCTATGGGGCTGTGGTAGGAAAAACTTTCCTGTGAGCTCCTGTACACACATGCAGAGTATCCAGTGCTGCACAGACTCTTACAAACAACATTCTAATAGCCTGTGTCACCAGAAAACTCAGACAAATTACCCCATACTGCGTTCCACGACAGCACACAGTCTAACAAACAACCTCTAAAAGATTCCATCCAAGATGCCAGTTGCTGACAAAGTCAAGCTTGGTCATAAGGAAGCTGAGGATACTGAGCCTGTCCATACATGAAAAAGGTTTGAAATGGAGGATGACTTCTATATGACTAGAGCTCATTGTATTTACTTCCAGGTGTAAAAAGTCATTGATAAAGGCGCTAGTCCACCCTCAAGGGACCAAATCCTGTTCTCTGTTGCCCTTGTTTAAATCTGAAATGTGGCCACTGAAGTCAACAGAGTTACTCTAAAATGACACTGATGAAATTGAAAGTTCAGTTGGTTCAATACACAGCAATCCATTAAAGCAATGGCTTGGCCACTTGCTTTAGTTATTTTATGCAGCAGTGAAGGTATTGCTGCAAATGTATCTGGATCAGTGTGTGCATGCACAATCTGATTTGGTTTATTTTTTCCTGTGGCCAGTGACTACATACACCTTGTAGATGCTGTTTCTTTCTGTAGCACTGTCTTACAGTGTGGCAAATAGAGCAGAAGTTATTTTAAAAACACAGGTCATGCTTATATTTGCCTCTTCTTCCTATCAGTGATGTTACCAAGCCGGTGCCAAGGGAGAAAAGACTTTATTGTTTTGTTTTAAAAACATGTTGCCCTCCTGAGCACCCCTCCTTGGGCCATATCCCTTCACACTGGGGCTTTCTGAGAAAATTAACTGGTTGTACGTTTCTGCCCACAAGCTCTAAAACTGGTTCTGTGAACCATGTCCAGATCTAAATTACCATGGTGTAATCCTGTGTTAACTCTGTGAAACTCAGGGGAGTTTCTTTAGATTTACACCAGAGATCAGACTGGGGCCAAGATTTTCCAAGGTGACAGGTGATTTTGGGTGCCTCCGCTTCAGGGCAATCAACTTGAGATGCCTTAAAGGAATTTGATTGTCAGAAAGTACAAAGCAGACCCCTTGACTAAAAGTCAGGCCCTTTACAGTGTCTCAAGCTGGGCAGCCAGAAACCTAAAGCACTCTAAATCACTGGTCACTTGGGAAAATGTTAGCTTATATCTCAGCACTTCGGCTCTGCCTGCCTCTGACAACACATGAGTCATGAGTAACTGCCTAGACCTTTAAATAACAGTTGGTCAGTGGAAGAGATGCATTGCCCATGAAAGCTTATGCCCAAATACATTTGTTAGTCTCTAAGGTGCCACAAGGACTCCTCGTTGATACTGCAATCTAAGATGCTCTGGTATTATTTTATCATGTGCACTTTGATTTAATTCATAAAATAGTACATATGAATTCCTTATAGTGCTCCTTAGCAGCTCTGAGGCTTTTTTGGCTAGAGGGTGCCATTTTAAAATAGTCACTTTTCAGAGTAAATTTGCTCTTTTAAGTTCTGGTCTATTGCCTTCTGGATGGTGGCAGGCACTGAAATGCTCCTAACAGACAAACAACAATAATCATTCTTTTCTAAAGGAACATCCTGTTATTTCTTTATTTTCTCTGCAGTCTTTTGCAGGACAACTTTGGTTACATCTCATTTACTGAAACATTAATCTTCAGACCAGACGGGCAAACAAGCCATTGATCTGAAGAGCCAGGATTTTATGCTATCCACTACCTCCTCCATAAATGGTTATATTGCTCTCTTTGTTTGCTTCTAGACTAATTAGAGGTAATCGGTTGTGTTTCATTGATGAAAAAAAATTTAGACTAGATTTTGCTCTCATATGGTCATGAAACTCCCTATGAAGTTAGTAGTTGTGTATTAATATCTAAAACACAGTTTGGCCTTTGTGTTGTATGTCATTCTGTGTAACATTATTGTTAGCACATCTGAAAATTATAGGTAAGTCCATCAGATGGCATAATGTTAAATAACTGACTTCCCAAGGAGCTGACAATTTAAAAAAAATGCCAGAAGGTGAGAACAAATACAGGGAAAGTTTGTGAGAAGAGGAGGAAGGTGAAAACAGTAAGTTTATATAGCTGCTTAGATGAGTGTGGCATGTACGGTTGGGGTTCTTGTTTTGTTTAAATTATTATGTAAAGACCGTACTTTATTACAAGCCTCCTTGGAGAAATGGGTTTTGAGAAGCAGGTTAAAGGAGGTAGTGGAGGTGTGGTGGACTGAGCCCTCACATCCAGGTGGAGAAGGCTGATTAAAAGGAGATATACAGGTGAGTGTGGAAGGACAACATGAAGGACACAATCCAACCATATGTTGATGATGATTAGTCTGACACCAGTGTTGTTGTCTTCTGGGAAGTAGTGTTTTCTTCCCTGACAAGAAACAATGTGTACAGTGAGCAGGCTTACCTGTCTAAAGAACCCTAAACATGCCACCAACTAACCTCATGACAGCCTGTTGACTTTGCAGGGAACAAGGAATGATACCCCTCTGCCTCTGCCTCTCTCCCACTTTGCTGTCTCTGCTCAATGTGGGGAAAGCACTGGGTTTTTCACTGTCTGCATCACGTTAATAAAAACAAAAAAGAATGAGCACATGGTAAATCTGCACAAAAGAGCCAATTCTGACTAATGGGATAAGCAGCTCATTAACCCACAAATTAGGTACCCCACCAGATTCTTGAACATATGTGTCTTTATTGCCAGGGGGCCTGTTCAGAATGCTTCGGATACAGCCAGCTGTAAACAGTACTTTTCCCAGATTTTTGGAGTTTAGTTCTCCTTAATATCAGCTGTTCTCTGAGAGTCTGGTAGTGATTCAAGGTGTTTCTTGTCCTCAGAGATCAAGCATGCTACCTCCACGCTGGTTCTCTCCTAGAAAGCAAGATGAGTTTGGGAGTAAAATTCAGAAGCCTTGTCTGCAGCTTCACAGTAGCCAAATGTGAAGCTGCAAAACTACTAATTTAAATTGTCACTGGTTGGCAGTATTAAGTGCACATGGCCGCAGTCTCCGTTCTGGGTTTAGTTCATTTTGCTGAAGCGAAAGGCCACTCTTACTCCGTTTGTTAAATAGTGAAGAGGGAAGTACCAGCATTTCACAAGGACTTGCTGGGATAGTGGCCAATATGATGAAGGTTCAGAAGGGTTGGCCAAAAGGTAGCAGCACAAAGTAAAGGTATCAAATAAACTAGAAAATAAGTAAGGGCCACAACAAACGTTTTGCAAACATAATAAGAATATGAGGAGCCACAGAGACTCCATAATGAGCAGGAAAGGGTACACTTTCAAAGCAACTTGTTACTGAATTATGCCTATTTCCCTATCCTCTGCTCTGCCACTCTGCCAGAAGCACAGGTAGCACTCCTGGACTGAACTCAGCACAGCCAAACGAGAGCTGGACTGAGGAGAGGTAGCGTAGTATATGTGACACTATTCAGGCATTGCTAGCCACATACACCACAAATAGATGAGCCTCCAACTGCCCCCTTCCACTCTCCAATGGAAGTGATGGAAGGGGTCATCCTCATCCAGAAGTGGCCTAGGGTGGATTTAAGAGGCAATCTAGTCCCTTGCAGCAGACAGACTGAGCAGCATGTTTGCAAGTTCCTAAGGGCTGCACTGAGCTCAGAGGTAGAGCTGGCTGGGAAACTGACATATTTGCCATGAGAAATTTCAAATAGAAAACTGGGAGGGTCAAAAAATTCAGTTTTCCTGCAGGAAATTATAAACAAAAACAAAAAAATTCTGTTTTGAATAGACATTTTGAAACAAAATGATAATTTTTATTTAGTTTACATAAAAGCTTGGTTTCTTTACACTAAAAAACCAAAACAGAACTTTTCACAAAAACATTTGTTTTGACATTTTCCATGGGAAAATAGATATTTTTAATTAGTATTGATATTTTCCATTTAAACAAATTTTTGGTTACATACAACATAGCCAAATTGTTCAGTGGAAAAACTTCCTACATGAAAAATTTCAAGCAGCTCTTCTCAGAAGCTCCTGGGAAATGTTTACAGTCTGTCCAGGGGAAGCAGCCCACTCCTTGAGAATCATTGTCCTGTCATAATGTATAAAAACAAGAAGAAAGAGTTAGTCACTGCAGGAAAAATAACTTTGTGTGTCCTGATCTTTTGCAATACAAGTTTTAACCTTAATATACGTAGATGCAGTTTGTAGAAGATAGAGCATAACAGTTTTGCATAGTAACTTCCTGGGCTCAGAACAATTGATTATGATATATGTACTTGAAGGTACATTGTCAAAAATAACAATCGTCAACTTTTCAACTTTAAAAATGACATGTTCTGTTTTAAAATGTGTCTCCGGTAGGTTTAAATAGCAGCATTTTCCCAAAAAAGGGCATAACAAAAAATCCCATCTCCTATGCTGAATTGGTTGGAGTGGTGGAACTGTGCTTGAATATGATGCAACCATGTATGTCATGACATATCGGTCCCCTTTTCCTCTCAGCTCCACTTCTGTGAGATGCCAGGGGACTGAAATTGACAAGAATTCTGTCTCAAGTGCTCAGAGAATGAAAATTACTTCCATTTGTATGCCTCTCACAAGAGTAAATCTGGCATAGACAGCAGCAGGAGAGCACCACATTCACATCTGCAATGTTTGTTGTCTATTGCCCACTTCAGGAGCTCTGTTTTAAGTCTGCTGAGTTCTTGCTTTGGAAGGACTGATGGGTTTCATTTTAATGTCTTTTATTAGAATAATATTTTAAAATAGAAAATACTAGTTTTTGGAAATGCAAATGTTGAGCTCGTCAACCTGAACTGTGTCCATAATCAATTGTTCTTACATCATAACAACATAATCTATTGATCTGACATCAGGACAACTGATTGTCTTTTTCCAGACAGACAATTCATCATAAAAAGCTGCTAATGGCCAACTAAATAACTGACTCCAATAGTGGTTGAAAACCCCTCAGCATTTTTAAAGTTCCAGTTGTTTTTAATCACATGTATATTGACAAACATTTAAAATATCATAATTTCTTTTAAAATATTATGTTTATTGTAAAGGTAGACAGGTTATTTGTTTCAAATAAAATAGCCAAAGAATGTACCCTCTTTTCCCATTTATTAATTATTTGACCAGGCACCCTGCAGATGTATTGGTTACTCACAAATATTTGATGAATTGTTTAAGAGGACAAATGTTAGCCTAGTGGGGTGTCCATTCACACTGAGTTCTATTTTTATTTGGGCTATGTGAATAGTTAGCAAAGTCACATGGTTTTGTTTCTACTCTGATTAGATAAACGTTTTTAAGAAGAGGCATTCATTAGTAACAAATGGCAAATATAGAATAGTGAGTATCAAATAGAGAATACTCTTGTTTGCTATGAATACCCTTGTTCACGTGCAAACAGAATTTTTTGCAGACAGAACTGTTCTCCAAATACTTGTGGAAAGAAAACCCATTTGCACAAATGTTCTCAGATAGTGAATAACGAACATGGGCAGACCAAACAGCTGAGCTATTTTTCTTCAATTTAACCAGTTCTAATTCATATAGGAAAGCCCTGTGGCCTGAAGCTCTAGAGAAGGTAGGGAGCTCTCTGCTCCCATCTATTGGTGAATAGGGAGAAGTATAGCTACAGGTAGAGCTTCAAAGTATAAGCTTTCAACCCAGCGTTCTTCCACTGACTCATTTGGGAGTCACTAACAGAGTATGCAGATTCAGAACTGGTCGGGTAATGGAACTGAACAAGAGCGAGGGGAAGAAAACTTCTATTTTACAGCAATGGGATTCATCTTCAGTGGCAAGGAGTCTGCCAAGTGTGCCAATGATCCTGGTTCCCATCTATTAAGGATCCTGTGCTGTGGGAAGACACAGGCAATGAGACAGAAGCAGCACCTCAAAAAGGTATAGTCTGAAGAGGACTCTTTACTGAAACCCAGCAGAAAGAGGTGACTCTGGTGAGTAAACCCCAACCCCTACACGCACGTTCTCTAACCTCTACATAAAGCTGTCAAGTATCAGAGGGGTAGCCGTGTTAGTCTGGATCTGTAAAAAGCAACAGAGAGTCCTGTGGCACCTTTAAGACTAACAGATGTATTGGAGCATAAGCTTTCATGGATGAATGCATGACATCCGACGAAGTGGGCATTCACCCACGAAAGCTTATGCTCCAATACATCTGTTAGTCTTAAAGGTGCCACAGGACTCTGTTGCTTTTTACATAAAGCTGAAATCACTGAACCTGAATTGGGTGGTGGAGCCTCAAGACAGGTCAAAGCAGCAATTAACAATAGACTGGAGACAGGCCTGCTGCCCATGTACACCTCAGGACTCTGGGACCACACTACCACTGACCCCAAACTTGAGTAGGGTTTAGCACACGGGGAGGTGACATGGTAAAGGGACACTTGCCAATTGAATGATCATGCCAATAGGTGAGGAACAGAATTAATGAACAGCTGCCAAAGGTACCTTGGGGGAGTATTTATTTATCATTCATACAGATACTGTTGCTACTTTTTCCTCAAAGTAATGCTATGTTGTCTTTTCCCCTAGTAAAATTCTCCTTGTTCCATATGCAGACTCAGTGATTGTGGATAGGGAAGTATTGCCTTTTGGGGGATTCAGGGAAGGTATTTAATGATCCCAGAAATTCAAGGTGGGGGCTCAAGCCAGTGGCACTCATTCAAGAAGGACCCCTCATTATTTGAACTTGGCCTTTGTTGCTGCTGACCTCACCTGGCAAAAGGGCAACCTATATTGTGGGAAATAATTGGGAGGGGGGAAAGGAATGGACTGAAGTTAGTTACTGGATATGAAATTAGATTTGTCTCATCATCTTAGGCTCTTCATTTTCATTCAAGTTCTGTTCTCATGGATGATATATCACCCTTAGATGAAATAAAATAACTTGCTTTCTCCATCTACAAGACTTCAAATGAAATATATGCTTGTTTTTAGAGGTGGTTCAATCACGTTTTTTTCTCTTGTATTCTCTGTCTTCATATATTTTGGTTTCTTTTAAGTTTAATCTTAACTCTGAATTTTCTGAGTGTCTTCATGTTGGTGGGTTGTTGGGTTTTTTGGGGTCTTTTTTGTCACTACCATGTTCTTCTGAGGTTGCTCCCCAGTGAATTACCAGTTTGTACTCACAACCATAACTTCAGTTTAATAAAGTCCATTGGGAGCATGAATACCTAAAACTAAGTAGAAATAAAACTGTGTGTGTAAAGCAGGAGTGGCCAAAGTTACTGACCCTCTGAGCCGCACACAATAATCTTCAGAGGTTCGAGACCTGCAAGACATGCACAACCTGCCCCATGGGGTGGCACCTGCCAGGGTGGAGGGCTTCTGCCCCGATGCCCCCCCCCCCACTGGACTAAAGCCCTTAGACCCCCCCTCCCTGCAGGGCAGAAGCCCCTAGTCCCACCACCCCTGCAGGGCAAAAGCCCTGAGCTCCCCACTGCCCGTCCTGTAGGCGGAGAATGGGGAGAACTGTGCTGGTCTCCAGAAGCCACACTTGAACTGTAAAAGAGCTGCACGTGGTTCACGAGCTACAGTTTGGCCAGACCTGGTGTAAAGGTTTACTGCAAGTACATCCCTGCCTCAGTTTCCCCCAATGGGCTTTCAATAAGTCTAATGAGGTTTACTTATACTGAACATGCCCCTTCAGGGGTATAGTTTATTTAACCCAAAGGTAGAACATTACAGGCTTCCACTACAGTATCCTAGCTGGAGGGGAAAGGGGCTGAGTTAACCATCAACTTGACTTATGTCCAGGTCCCTTATCAGTGAGGCCGTCTTGAGCCAATATCCTCTTCTGGAGTCAGGGCTTCTTATCACCTGGGAAAGGGTCTCTCCTCTTGGGACAAGGTCCCCACAGAGATCAAACTGCAACAACCCTTCCTCAGAAGGAATATAAGTCCTCTGAGCTGGGGCTTCTGCTGCTGCCTGGTGAAGCCCTTCCATGGGGCCAGGCTCCCCTGAGATTTGACATTCAGAGCTCCTTCCTTTCAGCGCCTCTCCCACCAAGGAACTTTCTTCCTTTGTTTTCTTTCCTGGTGAACCCACTTCACCAGGCTCCCCCTGAGAAGCCCTCCCTTGGGGAACTTCCTCTTTCTAGGGACAGTTTCTTTCCCCAAGAGCCTCGGTTCTCCAGGGAGACCCCACTGGGAGCAGCTTCCTAGCCAGCTCCCCTGAGGAGTTCTTTCCCCAGGCTCTTCCTCTCCTGTGTTCTCTCTTGCCTAAGCACACATAACCCTGTATAAGGCCAAGATGTTCCTTAACTAATTAACCACTGCCCAGCTCCTTAGGCAATCATTTATCCTCGGAAGGATCTGGGCTGACACATTCCCTTTGGCAGAGCCTGTCACAGGAAGGCTGAGAGTCTGACCATCCTCAGGGGCCAGCTATCCTGTGACTGACCCCTAATCATAAAACATCAAAGCATGTGCTTAAGTCTACCCCTCTTCAGAAAAATCCTTTAAGCATGTGCTTAAATCCCATTGACTTCAACGGGAGTTAAGCACATTCATATATTATAAGGTCAGAAGGCGAACATCTAGTGTGATATTCTATATAACACAGGCCATAGAACATTCCTGAATTAATTCCTGTTTGAACTAGAGCAGATCTTGTAGAAAAACAGCTAAGCTTGTTATTAAAATTGCCAGTGATGGAGAATTCACCAAAAACATTGATAAACCTGTTCCAATGGATAATTACTCTCACTGTGAAAAAACTTGTACCTTATTTCCATTCTGAATTTGTCTAGTGTCAACTTCCAGCCACTGGGTTTTTTTATACTTTTGCCTGCTAGACTGAAGAGCCCATCATCAAATATTTGTTCCCCATGTAGTTAATACACTTATAAACTGTAATCAAATGACCCTCCCCCCCAACCTTCTCTTTGTTAATCTATTGAGCTCCTTCACTCTATCACAATAAGGCATGTTTTCTAATCCTTTAATCATTCTCATGGCTCTGCTCTGAACCCTCTCCAATGTATTAACATCCTTCTTGTATTCTGGACACCAGAACTGGACACAGTATTCCCACAGAGGTTGCACATGCCCCAGATACCGAGGTAATATAACCTTTCTACCCCAGTCGGTATTCTTCTGTTTATACATCCAAGATCTCATTAGACTATTTGGCCACAGCATCACACTGGAAGCTCATGTTCAGCTGATTATCCACCCTGACCCCCAATGCTTTTTCAGTCACAGCTTCCCAGGATAGAATCTCCAGTCCTATAAGTATGGCCTGCATTCGTTGTTGTTTACATTTGGCCATATTGAAATGCATATTGTTTTCTTCTGTCCAGTTTACCAAGCAATCCAGATCACTCTGTATCAGTGACCTGTCCTCTTTTTATTATTTGCCACTTCCCTGATCTTTGTGTCATCTGCAAACTTTATCAGTGATGATTTTACGTTTTCTTCCAGGCACTGATAAAAATGTTAAACAGAGTAGACCCAAGAAGGGATCCCTGCAGGACCCCACTAAAAACACACCCACTCAGTGATGATTCCCTGTTAGTTAGCCACTTTTAATGTAAGCCATGTTAGCTGTATATTGCTCTAGTTTTTTAATCAACATGTCATGCATACCAAGTCAAATGCCTTGCAGAAGTCTAAGTATATTCCATAGCACTATTACCTTAAAGGTAGGCATGTGCTTTAGGTATTTCCTGAGTATACTTGGGCCTAACTCTGAAATCCTTATTCATTTTTTACTCAATTCTTACTCAGACAAAACCTTAATGAGTTTTGAGGAATGACATTAGTAGGGTGACCAGATGTCCCAATTTTATAGGGACAGTTTGGATTTTGGGGTCTTTTTTCTTATATTGGCTCCTATTAGCCCCCCCACCTCCATCCCGATTTTTCACACTTGCTGTCTGGTCACCCTAGACAATAGTATTTGTCCAGTTATCTTTAAAAGTAATTAGGAATGAAACAATAATGGATTCTCACACTGGTGACAGAGCATGTACATTATTTAGACCTCAGTGGGGAAAGCTATATGATCCAGAAACAACCTGCCCAGGCTTCCAGAGGAAATTAAGTGAATAATCCAGAGTGTGACCTTCTTTAGAAAATGGCCAAGAATGAAGATCCCGCCACTGACAGCCCTTTCTACTCCAAAAATTCCACCCAACTAAGAAAAAATCCTGAAACAAACCAGCAGATTAATACATATTTTTAAAAAATATAATATCCTATCCCAAGCAGATTTTTTATGCCATAAAGGGTGAATTGCCAGAAATCCCACAAAGTCCACTAGAGAAACCACAATTGCTACTGATTTTACAAGATAGGTGCTCACATACTCTGGTTATGGGAAGCAGTATAAAACTGACAGGAAAAAATACCCCTAATCCTTGCAAACAGTGTCAGGATGTAAATAGGCCACTGGCAACTTCTTGAGATGCCAGCTACCAATGTTTAGCATGAAGTTTACAGTAAGTATATACTGGTAGTTCTGTAATTACCACCGCTCTTTTTGAATCCTTTGGCTAGTAGATGGTATTATTCCAATGGTTAATTACTCTCACTGTTAAAAATTTACATCTTAGTTCCAGTCTGAATTTGTTTAGCTTCAACTTCCTGCCATTGGATCATGTTATACCCATTATTAAGTATTTGTTTCCCATGTAAGTACTTCTAGATTGTAATCAAGTCATCCCTTAGCCTTCTGTTTGTTAAACTAAATAGATTGAGCTCATTGAGGCTATCACTATAAGGTATGTTTTCTAATCTGTTAATTATTCTTGTGGCTGTTTCTGAACCCTCTCCAATTTATCAACATGTATCTTGATATCTTAACTTCAGTGTTAGGCATATTCTTAAGAGTTTCTCCTAAACAGGATGCTTTCCTAAAATGAAGCCTTAAAATTGTGTTGATCATTCAAAAATATAGGAAGATCTAAAAACAAAAAGCTTTATTTAAAAGGAGTTACAGTTGAACATTGCTGGAATCCAGCAAACACCCCCAAAACAATATTACTTTCTTTATGAAAATTATACAGCTTCACAAACTCTCACATTAAGAATCCTGAATATGAACAAATATGAATGCTGACAGTTCCCACTGTCCCATCATCCTTTGCCACTCACTAGTACTATCAATCTTATTGACTCCCAAAACATAATGAAACTTACATTTCCCTCCTAAAATATGCAATATATATAGAGAGAAACATATATAAAGGTCAAAACAACAAATAAGTAGGTCACTATAAAATCCCCATTCTCTATTCAAGGGACTTCATGGTGGAGGAGAAAGAATCCACAATTGACAAAAGCTTGTTGGTACTTGTATTCTGAAGAATATACTCAGCTAAAGTTCCCTAAACATGTGATTAGTGAGAAATGAGTAGATGTTGTCATAGGAAAATACATATTCTAATAAACCTCCTCTTCTCTCTCCCATCACCTGCACTTATTTTGAGTAGTAAAGCTGTTATCTTCTCCTTCCTGAGTTGCCCGTATGGATCCACATTCTTAAAAATAAGCAAATCCCAATGCACAAACTCATCCTCTTCCCAGAAGCAGTGACTCTTGTTCCACCCCCTCAGTCATGGATCTTAAGGTATAAAAAGGGTGTGGCTTCACCTGCCCCTTCCTTCTGACCATTGCAGTTGGATTTAGAGCACACGCAGTACCTGTGACACTTCACTTGTCAGTTTTTCTGCTCCTTTGGGTACTTTGTTTGTTTTAATGTAGGCCAAAATTGTCAAACTTAAATATATAAAGTTAGGTGTCTGCATCCTTGTTTAGGCATCTAAATGGCCTGATTTTAGAGGTGCTGAGCATTGACTCTGGTTGACTTCAGCCCTCATCATTAGGAGCTTGAAGTGCCTCTTCCCAGAATTCAGGGACAGGGGCATATGATTACTATAGCTGTAGATTTAATCTGTAATTTGGCTATAGTCAGGTATTTTTATTTTAAAAGAAAATAAAGTGTTTGATGCTTATGATGTTGAGGCTAGTCCTCCTGGGCTGCTTACCTTTCCTTTATTTCAATTGTGTTAAGATCGGTCCAGTATTTGTAGTGCTGTTCCACCACAATACTTTGGGATCTAGGTTATCTGGTGGACTCAGAAAAGCTGCATAGACATTAAAACTGGGGAAAGGGGCAGGGGGAAGTGAGAGATATGCAACCAAAAATTAGCAGGATACAGCTGCCAAATTAAAGGTATTACACCTTCCTTATACCATGATGTGTTGGGGGGCAGCTTGTTTTGGTTGGCTAGTAGAAAGAACAATTGTTTTCAATTTTCATGTTAGAATTTCTGGATTTGTGACAAGATTCAGTAGGATCTAGATGTCAGATCTGAGCTATAGCGGGGCTATTGCACTAGAACACATCAGGGGCGGGATTTTTCAAGGTGCAACAAAAGTGACTAAATGTGTCCTCTGTTTAGGCAGTGGAATTTGAAAGTTTGGCAAAAAAAGTTGGCAGGATCCAGATTTTTTGTATCACTGTTCCTTCCATGAGGTGAATCATGGTGTTGGTTTTGTTGTTGCACTTGGAACACCCCCACCACTAATTGTCCACTGAGGCATTTGAACTTGGGTGGCATGGAATTCAAAAGTTATGCAAGTGTTTTTTTGTGTCACTTGTATTGGGCTGCATCAGGGTCTGGGTGGTCTTTTCTGTGTGTGCAGTAGGAGCAGCTCGACCTTTTGTCTCTTTGGCTAGTCCAGTTTGGAGGTTAAGGTACAAAAACAAGAAGGGTCCAGGTACAGTAAGCTGTTATCTTTCCCCTCTGTATTTATCCATGAGATACAAGGTGGCTGAGATAATATTTTTTATGGTGGCGCCTGTCCCAAGCTGCCCCTGCTCTCCATACAAAGCACAGCTGGAATGAGTGAGGTGGCCAGCGCCCCACTGGCACACAGCCCCAACTCACTCCTCCCCAGAGCCAGGTGATTTAAAAACCCATCGCCAGAGATCGAGTCTCCCTCTCCAAAGCAGCCATGTTTGGCTGGAGACTCATTCCCAGAGCCCTAAGGGACCAATAGCACCGGTTCTCCCCTTCCCGTGCATCCTCTCTGGACCACTCCTTCCGCGGGGCTCTTCGCCTGGCCCCTTGCTCTCCGCCAGCCTGCTCCGGGCAAGCTCCCCGGGGAGGAAGCGGAGGCAGGGGACTGGGAGTGAGTCACGCCGGGGAGAAGCGGGGAAACTCCAGCTGCTCAGCTGGGTCCAGCGCGAGTGGCAGGGCGCATGTGCGCTCGCTCCCTACCTCCCTTCTCCCTCCCTCTCTCTCCCTGCCGGCTGGGTGCTGAAGTTGGGCGGATGGCAGCAAACCAGCTCCGCTAGGGACCAGCTGCACGAGCCCTTCCCCGGGATCGCTCAGTGCCAAGCACACGCAGCCAGGCGGGGGTGGGTAAGCCAGACCGCTTTGGTTTTTTTTAAAAAAATATTATTATTATTTTGAACCTGAACCTTGTTAAATGGCACCAACATGTCTGCTTTATCCTGGTGCCTGGAATAGAGAGACCGAGGGGTGGGGAGAGGAGTGGGGTGGAGAGGGAGTACAACTGCCAATGCACTCACACGGGGGACGTGAGTGTGTGTAGCGGGGGGGGGCAGCCGCGGTGGCCTGGGGGCTGAGCTGCAAGGTGGGGTCCGAGCGAGTGTCGCTCCTCTCCAGTGATGCACAAAGGGGTGGGGAAAGGGAGCGCGGGGCTTGGCGGTGGCTTCGCTGGACTCCCCAGATATTGGCTCCTGGGCTGTGGCTCTGTGGAGCGATGCTGCTGCTGTGCATCAGCTGCATCAAGGAATCCTGATCAATCCAGGCGGGGGAGGGGGGTTCCTACCATAGTGGGGGAAGGGAGGGGGGATATCGGGAAATGTCCGTTTGCAGATGTGAAAGGGTGTGTGTGTGTGTGGGGGGGGTCGTACCTTTCCTCTTGACCTTCTCCTCTGGCTCCCTTGAGGCAGGTTCTCTGCTGGGCAGGAGAGTGGGGGCAATACACCCTTGCATTTTGGACTGATTTGAAACAATCGGAGACCGTGGCCTTTTAGAAACCACACACACCGTTTGTCTAGGTGCCTTGGAAATGGAAGTGATTCCCTGTAAGACCTGAACAGAGGCATGTAACACGGTGCAGAGTGCTGGCCGGAGGAAGAGGGGGCTTAATACAAGGACGAGGCCCCCACTAAGTCTATAGGAGCTGCTTCGGTGCAGGGCAAACTGAGAGGTGGCTCACAGGCACTATCCTTGCCGTTCATTATTCTGATGAGTTATGGATTTTCTTTACACTCTCTCCATAGCCTTTCATGTCACCCATCCATCCTCCCCCCTCATTATTCTGCGGCATCAGCAGGGAGCTGGGGCTTGGCCGGATTCTTCTCCCCGTGTGTGTGTGTGTGTGTGTGTGTGTGTGTGTGTGTGTGAAAATGTCGGAGGCTGGAGGAAGGACAGAGCCTATGGGGGAAAGCAGGCGATTACAGATGGTTTAGAATGAGGCTCGGAAAGCAGGAGGCTGGTTAGTGGCTGCTAGCGCTAGCAATAGCGGATCCTTCCTGGCCGGCACCAAGTTACAAACAGCGCAGCGCGCTCAGCAAAGAGGCGCTCACAAGCCAACGCTTTGGCAAAGGAGATCAAGCCCACCGCCCTTAGCCACTGGCGAGGACTTTCTCTGACACAGGACAGACACTGTACAGATGCCCAGCTTCCTAAGGAAGAGAGAGTGCAAGGAAGACCCTGTCAGGAATGGTTCCTTTCCATTCGAGGTTGTTTTTGAGGGATTTGATTTTAAATCCGGGATTAAAAAACATGAGTTCTTACCTTTATCACCAGTGAGCTCGCTAGAATATGAAGAAAACTAACAAGCTCTAGCTTATCTATCTTATTTCCAGAGCGCTCATCACCATACTATCTGAGCACTCCATTATAATGAGGTTAGAACTGGCATAACTATGTGTTAGGGTTTCCAGTATTGAGAGGGGATCCTTATTTTACTGCATGGCTAAGGATTTGGGCTAACCTGTCATCAACTTTGCAGCTGGGATGCATATTATTATATTTACCAATATATACATACATAAATCTTGCTTTTTGTTTAGTTTATCAAGTGTTGGGCAAAATGGATGAAATCTCAAATGCAATAATAGATTGCATTATTTTTTAAAAAGCTGGAAAATATAAGTAGGCAGATTTATTAGTTGATAGGTTTTATAGATAAATAATAAATAACTCTGCAAAATGAATGCATACGTACTGTCTATTTTTACAAGTTTTTAAAAGGAAGTTAATTCCCATTCACATCAATGGAAGCTAGTGTCATCAGCCACATTATAAGATACATAATTAGTGTCATCATGAAAAATTGGCATCTATTTAAGTAAATGAATGGGAATAATCCATTGTTTGAGGTTTGTAAGAAACATTGTTACCTAAGATATTATTATTGCTAATAATTATTTATTTGAATTTCATCAGCACCCAAATGTGCAAGGCACCATCTCTCTCTCTCTCTCTCTCTCTCTCTCGCTCTCTCTCTGTGTGTCTGTGTGTATAACAGGAAGACACAGTCCCAGCCCTGAGAAGTAAGATGCTTCTGAGCAGCAGAAATGGAAAAAGTGTACTTAAAATATACATTAAGTGATAGTTGTGTTTATAAAAGGTGCTGGGTTGACAGCACTAGAGCTTAGCAGTGTCCTGTCCTTATGGATGCAAAGGGAATTCAGTCTCCCACTCTGCCAATCTTTGGTCTTGCTGCTGAGACTACAAATAAGAATTGCAGTGATGAGGGCTTGATTTTGTATGTGTGAGAAAGAGAGATGGACACACAGAAATTGCTTGAAATCATCAACTCAGTTCATAAAGTCTACTGAGCAGTCATTCAATGGTAATAACTTTCCTTCACTAATGATTAGACCAAAGTTAGACCTGACATCCTGGTAAAAAATCCCTATCCTATTCCTGTTATCTGAGCCACCTGGTTCCAGGGAGCCTTGGGACGGGGGGAGTGCATTGTTCTCAAACTATTGTTTTTGGTTTAGTTTGGTTTGGTTTTTCTTAAAAACTAATCTAAATGCAACATACAAGCTATATAGGACCACGGCTTTGTTGCTGATTGCCTTAAGTTATGGTTCATTGTGTGTAATGTGCATTGTTTGAAAAGTAGGATAGAACTCTCTTACCAAAAGCAAGATAACAGTGAAGGCCCTGTGACTGAATTGCTTCTACCAGAGAGTAGGACTTGAGTGAGGATCATGCATAAAGAGCATTAGAGTTGATCATGCTTGTTTAGGAAAATGCTTGCCAATCTTGCCATAGGATCACAAGTAGGGGTGCTTCAATTTATCTCTCAGGAACTGTAGAGGAACAGGGACATCATGACCTACTGCTACAATATTGGAAAAGCGCTGTCAGGCTGCCAGTAGCAGGGTCCACATGACACTGGAACATGACTGTCGGCAGAAACAACATGGATGAGGTGTAAGGTAGTATAGCAGAAATTCATCTGAATGGAGGTCCCTCCATAACAAATAAAACATTGATGCAGGATGCTGGAGTACTCCTCTCCCAAGAGCTGAAAAGGAGATTAAAGCAAACTGCACTCTAAGACATAGGAGAAAAGATATCAGCTGATCTGAAAGTAAAGCCAGCTAGACACAAGTATGGCCTACCACTTCAGCAATAGCATCTATATGTAAACTTTTCTTCGAGGTAAATATGGTGGCTTGAAAAAAAATCAGTGCTTCCTCTACAATCATCTAACATTAGCCTCTCCCCACTTCTATAACAAGCAAATAGGGCCTTGTCATTTATCTACTTTGCAGAGATCTTTGAATGTGAAAAATGTGGAAATACTTGTAAGTGTTATAAAAGTGTACCCAATGAAACAATATTAGTTATTATGGAGGTGTAGTTAAGACACCATAGTTAAGGTAGAGGTCTTTTTAATAATTAAAGCAAGGACTCAACTTCTTTTTCATATGAACAATACAACATATCCTCCCCATATTTACAGTGTTTACTCTTTGCATGCAGAATGAATTTTCTGAGAATTTACAAATAATTCTGTTAATTAGGTTGAGTTAAAATTAATTAAAAACTAGGTCCTTTAAGAAATTTCACATCTCATGTCAATCTTTTCTTTCTGCTGAATTATCTTAATAATGAAATAACACAGGCACTTTCCATATTGTGAAAATTAATTGAAAGCTTATGCATAAGCTATATTTGAGGAAATTAAATTGCAATTAAGATAACAATTAGGTGCAACTGTTAATAACTTATGAATATATAGGCTGCAAACAGGTGCAGGTCAACAGCTCAGGTAACTCTTAAGGGGGGGGTCGTTGTGACTCTAGAGGTAACTCAACCAATCATCGCCCTTCCTCTGCAGTAAATTTGCATGGAACAATTCTATTGGTTGTAATTAGTCATCAGTATGCGGGAGACTGGATGCATGTGTCAGGAGTTCTCACTGGTAGCTTACTTGGTTCAGCTGTCACTGTTCTTTAAAGATTTAATGTCTGTATGCTAGATTGGGCATCATAACTTGAACAGCTTCCTATGGTACTGCAATCTCAGCTCCTCTGTACACAGAGGCAGCACTGATGGGGTGGTAAATGGGGCAGGAGTCCAGGGTAAACTGTTAAACTGCACCAACATTGAGTCTCAGGACATGGGTTCTTTCTGAGCATTCTCTTTGGGTTTCCTGTTTAGTTTTCATATATGAAATTTTTAATAATTTCTTAAAAATAAGAAACTGCCCATACAAAAAAAGTCAATGTTAAGATGGAGTTAAAGTTGAGAGTATGTATCAGAAGCCAACAGGTAAAAAACATTACGGGCCTTTTGCAATCTTCCCCAAACCAAGCATTACAAATCCAGGAACTACATAATTAAGGTTACACTTAAAAGAAATCTAAACATGTTAAGTTAAGAAATGCACAGTTATGGTACCTAGACAGCCTTAACTCTGCCCTCTTGTGATAACAGGAAGGGGAAAACATGAAAAACTCTAATATGTCTAAAAATCAGTTTAATCTAATCTGAGACCACAAACACTACAATAGCTTAATCATAATTGTATGGTTATTGCATGACACCACTACAAGGCAGAGTTAAGTTTGTTTGTGCATTTCTCACCTTACTAGGTCTGGATTTCTTTTAAGTATAACCTTGATTATGCAGTTCCTGGGTTTGTAATGCTTGTCTTTTGGATGATGACAACATCCCCGTAATGTTTTTTTTATCCTTAAGTTACTAAGACATACTCTTAACTGTAACTCTATGGAAATGTAATTTTTTTTTGTCTGGGAATTAGTAGTAGTAGTAGGCAGTCACTAAGAGGGGAATCAGGAGAGAAATGTCTTAATGCTGCCTGGTGTATTATAACTATTCTATATTGGACAGTCCAGGGGCCTCTAATGCCCATACACCTGGGCATTTTTTCTCAATTCCTGTAATATGTTGAAAAATGAAGGCGAAACTTTCACTGGGCCTGATTCTTTGCTGTGCTGTTTTTGGTGATTGCAGCAGGGTAGGGGGACAATATCTCAGCCTTAATCCTGGCACAGATGAGAGCAGCCTGGGGGCCATTCTAACTTGTGCCGCTGGAACTGGTCCCCAAAGGATTATCCAAACTGGGGTCAGCAGGAGCACTGTGTGCTCTGGCCACTCCTCATCAATAATACACCTCTTCCCACCCTGGACTTGCCCCCTATGCTAGGGGACAGCTGTGGGGAGGGAAGAACAAGAGTCAACTGTACCAGCTCTGTGCCCACTGAGCCTCCGTCATGCCAGCGGTATGTCCAGCTGGGGATTTATGTGCAGTCCCCACTTCTTTGGTGTCACCTGGTCAGAGCAAAAAAGTGTGGAGCAGACCAGAAAAACTGGCCCACTCTGTTTAAAGAAAAATTGTTGATCCGTTATGAAACCGTTGATACTGCTATGAAACTTACTGAATATTCCCCCTCCCTTTGGATCGTTATTTGATATGATTCTGTGCAGGCCTTCACTTTCATTTGGCTTTAGGAAAATAGAATATGGTTGTATCTCTGACAGAGAAATATTTGTCATTTTGTGTAAGACTCATTTTTAATTTTTTTTAAAAAGGAAACATGATAAAATGGGCAAAGTCAGTGCCACACTTTATAAATAGGTCTAGCCTAGGCTATAGCAAAAAGCTCTGTTTATCACTGAATAGTGTCAGTAAAATAACATTAAGGAGCCTGAGACAAAGCAGCTAAACTACAGAAATTATGGATGAAGGCTGCACGATATCCTTAACTCAGTGCCGTCATGCCTAGGTATTGCAGCTCAGAGGGCTCTTATCAGGGAATCTCAAAGCACAGGATGTTTTGACATATAACCTGTTCTGGCATTCTGTGACAGGGTGCTGGACAAAGACAGCTGTACCAGCACTCTGATCACTGGATCAGCAATTAAATTGCCCTGGAGTAAATCTGGGGGGCCAAACTGTGCCTAACAGATAGATTGGGATAGGCTGCGGAGAGCCCCAAAAGCTAATTAGCCCAGAAAGTAGAAAAGACATAGGAAGGAAGTGGTATGGGGAAAGAGAGAGAGAGACAGACAAGCTTTTGAGAGGCAGCGCCAGGAGAGAGCTCTCAGGGGGAATTCTAGGATCATAGGATTAGAAAAGACTGCAAGGATCATCTAGTTTAACATCCCTGCCTTGATGCAGGATTTGTTGTGTCTAAGCCATCCAAGACAGATGGCTATCCAGCCTCCTTTTGAGAACCTCCAGTGAAGGAGCTTTCACCACCGCCTGAGGTGTCTTTTCCTTTTCCTACTGTTCTTACAGTTAGGAAGTTTTTCCTGAAGACCTGTTTCCCCCACTCCTGGGCTGAATGAGCTAAGGATTGCATGCTTATAAATACAGAGCTGCACATGTTTGTAAAGGTGGTGGGGAGAGTACTGTAAATACATTGCACAAGGCGTTTGCCCAGAAGAAGGTCTCCGAGCAGTTTGTTTCTAGAAAAGAGACAGGAGTGGGCTGATGCTTTGTCACGCATTCCTAGGCACACAGCAGGCTTGAAGCAAGAAGGCTTACCAAGAAGTCCCTGTATTTCTTGCTTTGTTTCCAACCAATAAAAACATTAGAGTACTTCCATGAGAGAAAAGGTATAATGAATGACAAATTGCATGGTCATTGCCTAGTGTTTATATTACTCTGTTGACATCACTTTCTGAAATTATGAATTCCTCATCCAGTGCAAAGTTCACATTATTGCAAAATCATTACAGGCTAGATCTGCCGTCTTTACTCACACTGGGCCAGATATTCAGCTACTGTAAATGGTTGTCGAACCAATGTTCTATGCCAACTATCTCAGCTGGGGATCTAGCCCATCGCATAATATCTTACTCCATTAGTAGCCCCATTAAATTGAACATAAGTAAGGTGGTAAATGTAATCCTAGTTACTCAGTCCCTACTACGTAGTTAGTTTTGTAAGTCTGCTGTTTTAATTTATTCAGAAATGGCAAAACACTAATAATAATCAGCAACTTGCAAAAGTTATAATTGTGGGGGAACAGACATATAAGATATTTTTTGCCACTCAGTCACACAATGGTTTAAAAATGGGTACAAAAATATTTGTGCACATAGATTCATACCAATAGGATTTAATGTGTCTGTAATATAGCAGCCTGAACACCTGGTAATAATACTTCATATTTATGTAGTGTGTTAAATGTGTTCAGAACATTTTACAAATCTAACTAATCTTCCTAATATAAGAAAGTGGGGCTAAGAAATTCTGTCAGATGTTTAACCGTAGAAGTAAGCAGCATACAAGAACAGAGCAGAGGATAATGACTATCAAACATTATATTGGATTATTTTACACTTAAGGCCAAATCCTGGAAATTTCCACCAAGCCAAATAAATGTTTTTGATGGAGGGTAACCCTCCACACACTGGCTAGAGCAGCAGTGTAGCCATTTCACAAATGTGGATGCTGTAGTAGTGGCAACTGTGCTCAGTAATTTCATGCAGGAGTGGGAGTTGGGTTGGTCAGTGGATTCATGTATTTGAAAACTCATTGGCCATGTCCATATCACTCCCTTGCTTCAAGCCCTGTCTGCATAGCTGTAGAGAGAACCATTGAGAAGTTCATATGCCATGATGAGGAGCACAGGGTAGATCTGCTCTGTTGCAACATGGGTCCCTCTACTCAGACATACCCCACATAGAGCAAGTCCTCTACTCAGCCTCTCCCCAGCTTACCCTCTGTGCAGTGGAAACACAGCAGTTCTTCTTCCTTTAGATCATCTGCATGCCCTTTAAAAGTGGGCAGTATTTGTCCCTTTTTGTCCTTATGTATTTTAGGTCTTAATATTCTTGACTTCCAAATGACAACAAATTTGATTTCTCTGCTGATTATGACAGATGTTTATAATGCTAATCCCTTTTTGTAATCACAACAGTTTTTAAGAAATGGTTATGGTTTTATGTTCTGTCTTCAGAGTCCTTCATATAATACAGCAGAGAGAATTGTTTAAGCATATTCAGCAGGACAGCATTATAGTTTAGGATCAGGGAGTGACATATTATATGTGTATGATGCAATGTGAAAATCAAGCTAGTATACTTTGTGCCCTTACTTCCACTGGTGTTTTTCTGGTTCAGGCATTTCATTCCACAACAAAACACAGTGACCTGTTTTCAGTCTGATTAACAAACAAAAGGAATCCTAATGATATTGTATGAGATATATTCGATCTAAAACTTAGTAGTATTTCATGAGGGCTTGAGAAAAACTACCGAGAACCCAAGAAGACAAAAAAATGGAGACCAAAACAGCAATAGGAAAATATAAGTGACAGAACAAAAGGAAAAAATATTTATCCCCAGAGGAAAGGAGCTTTCTTCTAGAGAGTGCAGTAATCTTGAACATGTAGACAATTTAGTAAATACTGAGAACAATTACAAAATAAATAATCTGATGGCCATTAGTAGTAGTAGTAATTGTAGTATTTATTATTTATTATCTTTATAGGTATTGGTTTGGGGTTTCAGAATTAACAGAATGTATTAGTATAATAATATTAGAAGACTGCCCATAAGTATCACCTTTTCATCAAAGAATCTCAAAGCACTTTTCAAACATTACTGTGTCCCAGAGTGCTGTGAGGAGTAATTAAACAGCTTTGTGTTTATTTGAGAGAGGGGTAAAATCAGACCCAGAACAGTTATGTGATTCTCCAGGATCACAGAGCAAAGCCATGGCAGAGTGAGGAATAGAATCCTGGGGTGAAATCCTGGCCTCAGTGAAGTCAATGACAAAGCTGTCATTGATTTAGCTGGAGACGGGATTTCACCTCAAGAGTCTTGATTCCCAGTCTCACTAGGCAGCACTCCCTGTGTAGAAATACCACCAAACACTCCCTGTATCAAAACACTGTAGATAGCTGAAGATACCTAAAAGGTCCAGTTAAAAACAAAGCAAGAGGATTTCCAGCGAAGTAAACATGGTTGGTCTCTCCATTCACCCCATTGTTTCAATCATTTTGAAAATAACTAGAACAAAACACCAACCATTTTCATTCAATATTTACTCTTTTTTACATCTGAGCATGTAACCTGAATATCAACTTGAAAAAATGAATATCAATTTGCAATTGAAAAATTGTGTTAAAATCAAAATCCATAGTGAGTAGGTGACCTACAAAATTTGGAGGCCCGGGATCCCTTATAACAACGTCTCTCTAAATTTTGTAACCTAGGGATTAAGCTATAAATACTGGAAATTTTCCAGTAGATAACCTACTACTTGCTGTGTTTGTGTCAGAATATTCAGCTCCTCTTTGATCAGTTCTTTAACACAATCTGCCTTTTTTGTGATTCATTAAAACTTACCCTTAGTCTAGGCAATGCCAAGACAATTAAAGTTAGTTAAATAAGATCTGTTCTAGCTTCAGCAAATTTATGTATAAAATAATATGCTGCAAATTTTGTTTATTTCCTCGTTGTTAGCTTTTGTGATAGAACGTCCCATAATATTGCAGTCACTTTATGTAGATGGCACAGCTAGAAATGTGTACAATTGATTACAATAGACAGTAACTGATTGAGCTATGGCTAAGTTCTAGCAATGAATATATACACCAACTCTGCTGTAAGAAGGCTAGATTTATTTTATCTGGATGTGTGACCCACTGTAGCTTGTGTGTAATTATTTTAAAAACTGCACCCATAAGGCTAGCTGGTGTTTTGAAAGTCCATAAGGGGCCTGATCCAACTCCCATTAAAGTCTACAGGAATCTTTCCATTGACATCGGTGGAGCTGGACTAGACCCACAATGAAAAACAGTCTCCCTAGACACAGTATAAGTCAACAATTATGTTATACATTCAGCTTTATCATTACAAAAGTATATCTGATCTCCTGGTAGGCAGCAGCCATACTGCTGAAAAGTAACATCATTTGTAACAACAAATGAATGGGAGCCCAGATATTACTTAATGCAAACTGTTTTTCTTCCTCTGATAGGGTCCAATGCTGTAAGGTGCTGAGCACCAGCAACTCCCAGCACAGTTAGTCAAGCTGAGGGTGCACAGCACTTTTCTGGCCAGGGGATGTAACGTGGGTCTAACAAGGAGAAGGCAGAACTTTTATGGTTTTCATTTAACCAAGACACATAATGTTTAAACAGCTAAAGTTTGTTTTTTCTGTGTTAAACCCACAGGCAAGCAGGTTAGTGACTGTTTTAGAGTGTGCTACAGTGTGCACATTAGGGTACGTCTACACAGGAATAAAAGACCTTTAGCATGGACACAGATTGAAGCTTGAGGGGTTCGGACTGTGGAGCAAAAAATCTGAGTAGACTTTTGGGCTGGGACTGGAGCCCAAGCTCTGGGACCCTGTGACAGTGGAGGGCCCCAGAGCTCGGGCTCCAGCCCCAGCCCAAACATCTACACAGCAATTTTTTGCAGTTCCGGAGTCCAAGCCCCTCAAGCCTTAGTCAGCTGACCCAGGCCAGCTTTGGGATTTTTATCCCTGTGTAGAGGTAGCCATAGAGTGTGTTAGGACTAAGTCCTGCAAGGTACTGAGTGTATCCAGTGAGGTGCTGAATGACTTAGCTCCTACTGAATTCAGCCTCACAAGGCTGACAGCATCTCAGTGGATTAGGTCACTTCTTATGTACATGCCCACCTCCAATGGGTGGCCTAGAAAGGCACTTTAGATAACATTTGACCCAGTTATGCTTCTGAGATCCACAGATGGAATGAAACCTCTGTGTGCAGCCCTCCCCTTCTTACACAGACAGTTGGCTCAGACCCCTCGACAGCAGCATCCTTTCTCCATACCTAACCATGAAAAAGGCCCTCAGTGGATCTGAGTTCCTCAGGGGATTGTGGGGGGAGAGGTTGGGGAAGGGATGTGACGCAAGAGGGAGGCTATATCATTCCGCCACCTGGGCCCAGTGGTACTCACAATGAAAGTTTAAGAGGCTGTGTTACATTTCCACAGGTCTCTCCCCACCCCCTTTTACACAGTGGGGATCCACTTTTAAGACGCTTTCTAGGAGCACCTGTCATCCGAGGAAATCTCAATGGCTAGAACTGTGCTGCCATGGGATGGGGGGATAGGACACAGAACTATCATAGGGGCACATGCTTCCTGCTGATCCCCCAGGGTCAGAGAATCATAGAAGATTAGGGGTGGAAGAGACCTCAGGAGATCAACTAGTCCACCCCCCTGCTCAAAGCAGGACCAACCCCAACTAAATCATCCCAGCTAGGGCTTTGGGGATCCCAGATGATCCATGAGGTTTGTAGTTGAGCCTGTTGTATCTACCTGCAAAGAAACTATTAGAGGGAAAAGTCTCTGCAAGGAACATTTTGAAGAGATTTTTCTCCATGTTATCTGCCTCCCACAGATTTTTCCACAGGAGGAATAATTGGGCCCTTTCTGTTTACTTGAAGCTAGGCTGTGGAACCCTTTCTCAAATTGTTGTGCATTTACTCACATGAATAGTGACACTGAATTCAATGAGACTACTCAGGTAAGAGAGTGCACACCAATGTGAGTGAGGACTGCAGTCTAGCCCTAAATTAGAGCCATATTTTGCCACTCTGACTTGGAGTAGTAACTTATTCTGTGACTAATCCAATTGACTACTATTTATGTGAATGTCACTACTTAACATGAGTAAAGGTGGCAGTATCTGGCACATAATCAATGTAATCACTAATTACACCATATAAAATACAAAGAAACACAACAATATGACACTTACCATTGCCTGGTAGAAAAGAAATAAATGACAGCATATTCGATTTTGTATATGGTTTCCCCGTTGTACAACAATAAAGTTCCAAATAAACAAAAAGAGAAATAAAAAAGAAATGGAAGTATAAACAAACTGGGAGGACATTTAGATATAACACAGCCAGACAGGATTCTGATCAATCTATAAAATGTACTTATGCTAGCAAATTACTGCTGCTTCATGAAAGTTGGATAGATCAAATTTCTTAAACAACCATCAGAGTTGGATATTGCAAAGCTAATAAAAAGAGCAACAAATATAAGTTAACAGCTAAAAATCTGTTGTGATGGAATTCTGGATAAGGTCACCCCAAGAATCCAAAGTTTCTTCTTGATGGCAAATGGATTTATTACAGTCTAAAGATTCTTTCCCTTGTCATCCCAAAAACAATAGTTCATGCTTTCCAAGATGACACACTTAAGGCAAACATTAATGATGCTTCAACATCAATATGAAAAATTTATTTTTCAATAGATCTAGTCTTCTTCATAAGCTACTCAGAAGAGACTTTTGTCTCTCCTGTGCTCAGCACCAGAGTATCTATGTGAGCACCTTATAACACTAGATAAATCAGATAAGTAGACATAACCTAGCTAGAAATCAGGGCCATATGCTCTTTGCCAACAGGATCATGATCCCAGCAATAATGACTGTGTGAGACAACTGCATTGGCTTCACCTACATCAACTGACATGGGACAGACAAGGTGTCACTCTCTTTGATCTGAGGCTATTCAAATACCCTTCTGAGTAAAAAATGAAATCAATAGATGGTGGACAAATTCAGGCTGCTTGGATAAATCACCAAATCATTCACCTGCAAGCGAGGTCTTCTTTAGAGCTGGGCAGCAAACAATTTTTCCATCCCACAAGAGTTGTTGAGATTTAAAAAATCAGGCTGAAAAGTCAAACTTTCTTAATTTTTCTTGAACTGATAATCAAAAATAAAATAGTATCAGGTCAATTGAAACATTTCATTTTGATAATTTCAAAACATTTTGTTTCAATTTCAACTAAAACAAAATTGTTTTGAATCAAAAACAAAATGTTTTTGTTTTGAAAATGTCAAAATGGACATTTCAACAATTTTTTAAAAATTGAACTGCGAGATGAGTCAAAACTGACCCTTTCCCACAATCAGTTTAGATTGTGACAAATAAGCATTTTCTGATTGAAAAAAAGCATTGTGTCACAAAATTCCCAACAAACTGTATCCTTGTTCTCACTTTGATGAAATAGGTTCCAGCGGATATTATATCTGAGGGAGCAGTTTTTCTCCTCTTGCATAGAGGTCTTTGAAAAGATCTGTCAGTGGGAGTCAGATCCTTGAGGTCCTTTTCATTCATTTGGAGTGTCATTCCACACTATACATCTTCTACTCTTCACTCATTGGTCAGGACAGCCAGCAGTCAATGTAGCTGTTGACTGTCAAGTCTTTTTCAAGCCATCCATTCTATTTGGTTCCCTCTAGTCCTTTGTGGACTTTTGAAAGCTAATGCACAGTCTTTCTGTGGGCTGGTGGATTCTATACATGACACATATTATTTCTTGTTGCATTGATTGTGACACATAAACACAAAAAAGGCCTAATCCAGGCTTCTGTACCCTTGACAGATAACTAAATAATGAAAACTACACTTCAGCTATGACAAAAACAGCAGTGGCAAACCAACAATCTTTCTCCACACAAAAGAAGTCAGGCCACGTAACTGAAATTTCCCCATCAACATTCCAGCAAAGCCTTTCCTCTCCCAAAATAGCAATCCATACACAATGGCCAGACTCTACAAACTTTAATCCTCCCCAAATGCCTGATGAAATATGTGACCTTTGCTGCAACCCTAAAGGTTGACAGATATGGCTATTGTGAACCAAGAGGGTCACTGAATTCTAAAGTTTATAGGCCTCATGGAGAACGCCCTTCCCACAGGTCCCTCTCTTTATACCAAAGGAGCTCCAGCTAGTCACACTGTTGCTTTATGATTATCTGGGAGTCTAACAAGAACTCTAAATTGCAAACTCAGTTGACAAACGGAGGACACAGACCCTTAATCAAAGTGACCTTTCACATATCTTATGGTTGATTCCACTGTCCTACCAATATCAGCTCAGTCTTTTCTGGGATGACTCTCAACCAGGTTGTGGTCATCCATGCCCCAACCACAACTATACAATGAGACAAACTTAACCACACTCTGAGAAGGATGAAATGGGGAGACAAAGCTTAGTGCCATCAGCATATTGAAAACACTTCACCCTATGCCTCCTTGATATCCCTTCCAATGGCCAACATACAGGGAGGGTGACAGGATGGAACCTGCATGTGAGAGATCCCTTGGGACAGAAAAGCAGTTACCCTCTGGGGGTCTCTTGGAGAGACAAGAAGGAAGCGTCCACAAAGCAGCCCTGTCTACTCTTTGTCAGGTCTTCACGCAACTCAGCAACACTTCAGGATCAATAGTTTCAAACGTAGCTTATAGATCTAATAATGTCAGCAAGGACATCTGATCTTTATCAGTCCCTCTAAAGAGATCATCAGCCAGAGTCACCATGGCATGCTCAATGCCATAATCAGGTGTGAAGCCAGACCAACAAGGAGTCAGGATCTGAGGCAACTAGATAGGGTGAGACATGTCTCACCACAACTTTCTCCATAGTTTTGCCTGGAAGTGGAAGGTTAGAGATAGGCATGTAGTTGGCTAGATTGTCAGTGTCAAGAGAGAGTTTCTTAAGTGAAACTTAAGCACATACTTCCTTAAGAGTGCTTGTCACGCTCTGTTCTCCTTAAATGAAGCATTGAGAATCTCCACTGAAAAATGATCCCAAGCCTTCAACAGGGAGGAAGTATATGGCAAAAGCAAAAATTACAAAACAAACTTCTTCCAGCATTTCCAGAACCTCCATAAGCAACACAAGCCTAAACTGAAGCAGAGGAGCTTCTGTCCCCTCAAGATCCTACGCTGCTGCCACAGTTGAAAACAGTTGAGCTGAGCCTGAAATTGACCAATGTTCTCTGCAAAATAACAAGAAATTTCCTGACAGCGGGAAATACTTGAATCAGCTCCCAGGAGAATGCAGCTTGAATTAAGCAGACTATTCATTAAATGGAATAAATCTTTTATTCAAGATTTTGCAGATGCTTCCTTCTTTGTCTCCTGCATAGCCATACCATATGAGCTTAGAAAATGTTTATGTCACAATTGGTCACATTCAGACAGGGCCTTCTGCCTCTGTCTCTCCAGCAGTCTTCCTGCTTACATCCTGAGGCAAGAGTTGCTGAACTGAAGGAGTAGAGAGTCTGAATTATTTATAGAAACAACCTACAGGGAGATTGTACAGTGGACCCACCTCAGAACTGGCTTCCCTAGTTCTCCAGTTGAGCAAGCAATTCCACACTTAAGGGGCTGTGTGTAAAAGGGCATAGATTTAGGAGAGGTAGAAGGAAATGGAAGGAATATTAAGGCAAGTGGATGTGGCAGAGCATGGGATGTGTGAAGGAAAAGAGTAGAGTCCAGAGTGGAAAGTTAGGCAGGATAATTTGAAGGGTCTAAAAAATGAGGGTAAGAAGTTTGGATGTGGCATAGGGAAGGAGCTCAAGGATGGGACTGAGATGATCAGAGCGGTGGCAGATAAAAATATTTTTCACAGAAAGAGGAGCCAAATTGTGAGAGGCACCCATTGAGATTGTGAGCAGGAATGAAGGGAGGATCATGGAGCTATGGATTGCGGTGCAGGAAAGAAGGGGAAGGGAGATTTATTTTCTTTTTGAGTAAATGAGGAATGTATCAGTCTTTTTTCAGTTGAGTTTAAATTGATAGTGGGACATCAAGGATGAGATATTAGAAAGACTGTCACAGATGAGAGGCTGAACAGAGGAACAGAGATCACCAGAAGTAGAAAGATTCCAGAGTCATCAGCACAGAGAAGCCAGGAGCAGAGTGTAGAGGGAGAAGACTGAGGCTAGAACACTGACTGCCAGCAACAGAGAGCTGCAGGGGGAAGACAGAGATTCTGAAGGAGCTAGCAGTCAGGTAGGAGAAGAACTAGGCAAATAGAGAGTCTAGAAAAGCCAGTGATGAGATGTTTCTATACTTATTGTTTTAACTGAAGCTTGTTTTCTACCAGCTCGTTATTTGTAGGAAGTGGGTGTGACCCTAACAGCATCCCCATGCAAGAAGGCAAGGGGCTCACTGATGTCTGGTAGTAAGTTTCAGCTGGTCTGACCAATTCAGTGTACCCCAAGTCACTAATATCATAACCTGAATCTAGAAGACGTCAGGTAAGATATCAATAGAGAGCTAATAACATACTGATCATTGATATTATTGCCTGGTGTATGTACAGAGGACAGATTCAGAATTACAAATATATTGGAAATTATTTTATCAAAGTGTGTCTGCCAGCAGGGGTAAAGTTACCCTGTCCTAGACAAAGGAATGTGGTTTTACCACCTGGAAGGTATTTCCAGGGTTCATTAAGAGACAATGGGAATTTACCTAGAAGGTAAACAGGACCATCAAGCCAACAAGGGGGGGAAATGACAACTCAGTATCACAGCAGGGAGAGTAGATTGTGGGAAACAGATCAATTTGCATTTTAGCAAACACAAGAGGGGAAAGAAATTGGCATGGAACTTCCTTCATCGGGAGTCTTCATGTCACCTTCCTCACAGCTCAAATGAACTTTACTTTAGGGATTGAAAAGAATCCATTTCAAAGGTGCATGGACTATAAAGATAAGGGCAGAGAACCCCAAGTTATCTTTCACCCCAGAAGACAAAGGAAGTGAGCACTTTGGATTTTGGAGAGATACTGTCCAGAAGTGTGGTTAGCTATCTTGCTGGAAGGTAGATTGGTAAGGAAATTACCTTGACCAAAGGCTGTAGCTTGTTGTGTTAAGTCTTAGCCTCTAGAAAATGTTTTCACTTTTATTTGCTTGTAACAATTTCTAATTCTAGATTTAATATCTCTGAATTGTCCAGGAGAGGGTTGGACATTGTAGAGCACATGGTTTGGGGAAAACTAGGGACTGGGGGATGTTGGGGACATCTTGCCAGGTGTAACCAGGCTGGTGGAGCCTGGCAGTGATGAAACAAGCCGGCTGCTAGAATCAGAATTGCTGAGTCAGAGCTGCTTAACACGTGGATGCTCAGCGTATGCTTCTATGCTGGAGGAAGGGTCCAGACAAAAGAGCTACATCAGCAGGGCATTTTAAGACACTCAGAGTTATGGGGCAGGCAGTGACACAAACCCTCAGTGGTCTGTATTGCACCCCAGAATGTAACAGTAGGAGGCAACCATTCAGCATAAGGAAATCCTAGTTCATTTATATACCTAGTCACTAAAATGTTTTAAAGGTTTTCTTTAGAAAAAATTGTGTTCTGTGCTATGAAAAATAGCACTCACAGGGTACCATAGCCAAGAAATGTTTAATTTTCCTTTGCTAGCTGGTAAATAAGATTTCTGATATAGCCATTTAAAATAGATACCATACAAAAAACTCTGCTTAGTCTGGACACCACCATAGATAGCACAGTTGCATGTCCCTAAAAACAGAGGATCTGATTGTCCCCTCTATAGCTATACATCTGTAGAGTCTTCCTGAATGTAAAGGGGCTCCATTGCCTCAGTGGTTGGGTTTTCTACGGCTTTAGGGAGCCACACCTGGAGAGAAGGCAGTAGAGGTATGGTACGAGCAGGGGCACAGTGGCACTAGACACTAAGTCTGCTAACGAGCTAATAGAGCCCTTCTGGTGATCCCCGAACGCACTCCCCGTCGACTCCAGAACTCCACCAGGGTGAGAGTTGGAAGTGGAGTCGACGGGGGAGCCACGGGCATCGATCCCGTGCCATGAGGACACAAGGTAAGTCGATCTAAGATACGTCGACTTCAGCTACACTATTCTCGTAGCTGAAGTTGCATATCTTAGATCGATCCTCTCCCCTTAGTGTAGACCAGCCCTATTCTGGGTCAAGAATGTACAAGTGACGCAGTCACATGCCACCAGATGACTTTGCTGCTATTAGAGTTGGTCCCAAAAAACCCAGCTCTCCAAAGGTAGTTAGGTTCCCAGGTATTTAAATTACTGGGGATTAGGTGCCTAAAAAACTTTGAGCATTTGGGCCAGACTCCAAAAGTAGCCTTGTGAAAAAAATGTAAAATGTCCAACATATTTTGAAGTTTATGAAACTTAAACCATTTTTCAAAAAATGTATGGAAAGCATTATCAAATATGTTACCAAAATGGTTATTGACTATTTTGGTTTACTGAAAACCAACTTTTTGGCAAACAACAAAAAATGAATCACCAGAATATTTTCAATTAAAAACTGAATTTTATAAGGCCTAAAATTTTGCATAATAAATTTTTTTTAAAAAGTCAACCATACCAGCAATTTCTGTGAAAAAAAATATTTTAGAAAAAAAAACATTTTTGATTTGGAAAAAAATAAAAACCTTTTCATTTGAAAAATTTCAACCTGCTCTAGTTTTCATGCACACATCCAGCACGGTGGCTTTCACTGGGGTATATTGGCTCTGCAGAAAAGTCAAGAAAGTAGTTAATTTTCTTGGGCTAGAAGAAGAACCACAGCTGCTGCCCAAACTTGGAGTCACAAGGTAGCTTAGGTGGGTCAGCTGTAGGGAATTACCAGTAATTATTTTCCACAGAACATTCAGAGAAGGATGGGGACCAGTGGGTCTCAGGCTGGAAGTTTGAATCTGATGAGGGGGGGAAGAACTGGGAGGTTGGAGTGATGTCTTGGCTTTCTCTCTATTTTCTCCTTGGAAAGTATGGCAAGGTGAGCTGCTCTGTGTATCTTTGCTTTTGGGGCTTCGGCTGGAACGTGTCACAATTTATAACTTTACTTTGGGAGGTATGGCTGGGAGTTTTTCTGGCTCTTAAAGGGGTAGAGTGATCTTTTCTTTGCTATTTTACAATGAATTTCACTGAACCAAAGTCTAACCTTTAGATAGGTGTGTAGAAATGTCTATGTCTGCTACAGCCCTGGCTGGTTTTGTCCCAGCCCTCCTCCTTATACTTGCCATTACTGACCATATGGCACTAAATGATATGTGATATCTGCAGAAGCCTCACCAGAGCAATAACTCTTCTCTAAGGCCTGGGCAGAGCTGGCTGAATAGCAAGTGTGGCTCAGAAATAATAGCACTGGATTCAGTTTGATTCATGAGGCTGGGAGAATTTTGGCAACTGCATTTGAAAACTCCTTCTAGAAGCTTATTGGTAGTTCTCATGTTTAAACTTTCTCACTGAATTGGAGAGCCAAAACAAGATGCACCTTGGATTATCACACATAATAATCAGAGGGGTAGCCGTGTTAGTCTGAATCTGTAAAAAGCAACAGAGGGTCCTGTGGCACCTTTAAGACAGAGGGTCCTGTGGCCCGTGGCGCAGGCCGAGGGACATGCTGGCCGCTTCCAGCAGCTCCCATTGGCCTGGAGCAGTGAACTGCGGCCAATGGGAGCCGCGATCGGCCAGACCTGCGGACGCGGCAGGTAAACAAACCGGCCCGGCCCGCCAGGGGCTTTCCCTAAACAAGCGGTGTCCCAAGTTTGGGAAACACTGCTCTAAGGGATATGAAGTTCCCTCATTCATATCAATGGGGGTATTTCTCAAAGCCTAGTTATTTTAAATGTAAACACTAATTCCTGTGCTGCTGATTCTCCAGAAAGGAATAGCCGCCAAATGATCTTATACACTGTTGGATTTAAGGGAGTGGAAGGGGAAAGAAGAGGAAATGGACACTGGAAGACAAAGATGCACCATGATCTATAGTAGGAAAGAGAAGGTGGAGTAAATCCAGAAAGGGAACAACAGTAAAACAAAGAAAGAGACTTAATGAGCTACAGCTCTTAAGTAAAACTTTAATTGCCAGTGCCACAGTTGGAGCACAGAACTCTTATTCCTTTAAGTGAAAGGCATGATATGATGGTAGAGGTCTTTCACACTGGCTAATGGGCTTTGGGTACATTTTTCAAGCTTCCTATGCAAGTGACACAAATGCACAAAATCAGGAATAAACTAATCAAGTGGGGAAGGAATACTCCCTTCCCATTGTACGCAGTGTTTGGTGAAAAATAGCATGGAAAAGGAAATGGCGATAAATACATATCTATTTATTTAGTATTATGTTTTATGTGCTTGAAGCTATAAAAGCTAGAAATTCTCAGGGTAAGTGTTCTGTGTCCTTTTGAGTGGAGTAGGTTTCAGAAGACAAATTCCTACATTTTGCTATGTGAGTCAACTGAATAAAATGCTTCTAATGGATTTTAGGGACTGGTTCTTGAAAGAAGCAGCATAAAGTTGATTATGGTAATACTAGAAAAACAGAGCATCTGTCTTGAATAGAGCCATGCCAACCCTGTTACACCAGAGATACCATTAGGGGTGAACTGACTTTCACTAAAATGAGGCCTGTTTCACTTCCAAGTTATTTTCCAAACTGACAGCGCTTTTACCAGGAAAAGTTGCCAGACCTGCCTAAAAATGACTAACTGTCAGAGTGTTTCAGCATATGGTCCTGCATCCGTTGCTGCTCTGACTTCCTGTGATGGTTTTAAATTGTGTGTATCATTTGGAGGCTAATATATTACCTATCAGATTTGACAAAAACAGATTTTTATCTTAGGTATCTTAGAAATTAGTGCATCTTGTGGGTCAGTATAATTATTTATTGCAGGAAAGTCTTGGATTAGCTAACCTAGACTACAGGGACTTTGCCTTCCAAGAAGCTGTACTTTATATATATATTAAAAAAAAAACCTCTTTCGCTAGTTACCTTTCTTCAAACTGGCATAAAGAAATAACTAGTGTAATTATAAGATCATTAATATTAGTCTGGACAGAATTAACTGCAGAAAACACCTAAAAGAACACTATTTTACCAGCAGAAATGGACTGGAAGACCTTGGATCTCTTCCATCTCAGTTCTGTGATAGACTTTATCTGGGTGGTAAGGACCATGATGTTCTCCATCTAAGTGCAGAGTAGACTCCATAAATTCACTTGAGCTAATGAACTTGGCAAGAACTGAGCTACTAGAAAGATAAAATGCTGCTTCAGGGAACCACATTGAGGAGTAATTTCTTAGATAGCTAACTTAAAAATTACTCCAAACCTGTAGGCTGGACTATCAAAGAAACTACATTGCTTTAGCATTTCATTTACTCAGTGATTTCTTGACTAGCAGGACAAACACAGCTCCACTTTCCCTTTACTGGCTGACTGTGAATTATTCACTTGAACTTCAGTAGGTGTGTCTGTGGGTGGAACATGAGCATTTACTGAGATGATGGGGTGGGATTAGATGGAGGTTGTGGGATGGGGGAAGGAAGAAGAAGACAATGTCTTTGAAAATGGAAAACAAATTCCACAAAGGTACACTCCCAGGCCTGGGCATGTGCCTACAGTTTTAGCAATGGGTGGTGCACAATTTACACTGCTCTGCATCTCCCTAGGAGTGACCCTAAGGGACTTCTGAATCACAATGACTCCCGGGCTTCTACCTTCCTCTCAGTAGGAGGAGGAGTAGGAGTAGTTTTCCTTCTGGCTTATATAGCAGCATGCCCCATGCTGGTTCATCCGCACTTGCAAGGCAGTAAAGAGGGTAGATTCCCAGTTCTGTGCACTCCCCTTTTCCACAGGCAAGGAAGCAGGCATGGGTAGGCCATTCTACGGTATAGAGGAGTGGGTTGTTGCCCGTCACTCCTTTCTACAATTGCATCATCAAAACCACAGTCTAGTCCTTGGTTTGTGTATGGAATTCTCTCTCTTTTCAATAACAAACATCACTGTGTGGAACTGTCACATGACAAATTGCTAAAAGGCAAATTGCTAAAATTGCTAAAAGGCAATCTGGTGATTAGAGAAGAGAACTGGATGCCAGGATCTTAATCTTGGCTAAGCTATAGACTCACTGTGTGTGACCTTACCTAAAAAACAAAAAAACTTTACCTCTTTTCCACAATTTACCCTTCTGCATGTGAGAAATGAGGAAATTAAGATTTGCCTTCCTTGCAGGGCTATTGTGAGACTTGATTCCTTAATGTTTTTGAAATGCTTGGAGGCTGATGAAAGTTGCTAGGTAAGTGCAAAGTCTTATTATTGCATAAAAGATAATAGATGGAGTACAGTGTGTAATGCTGCTTTCTTACAGAACAAAGATCTGTACTACAATAGTTCAAACAGATATAAACCAGGAAACCTACCTAACAGCGTTAGCCTCCAGTAAAGAAAGTGAGCAGCTGTTTAAATGAAGCATCTCTATACCAGATCACACATGGAACACTCCTCACTGGTTAATCAAGTGTCATTTTTTAAGACCCTTGTTCTGATAGCCTGTCCAGCATAATACTACAGGGAGGACAAATTGTCTGGTTAAACATTTAGTATTTGTTGTTCAAGGTTTATTTCCAACTTTAAAAAAAGCAGCAATGCTAACAATAGACCTGTATCTCTTATTACATACAAATGATAGTTCTTTCTTTCTTCTTTCTCTGAACTATAACTTTCAGGAGGTCATCCCTGCAGATCACTCATACTTGCTGTAGAATAGTATCCTGACAGGAATTTGGCTAGACAGCTTAAACAAACTTAAATCCAGGAAAAACCAACTCATGATATTTTAAAAAAAAGAAGAACAGGAGTACTTGTGGCACCTTAGAGACTAACAAATTTATTAGAGCATAAGCTTTCGTGGACTACAGCCCACTTCTTCGGATGCATATAGAATGGAACATATATTGAGGAGATATATATACACACATACAGAGAGCATAAACAGGTGGGAGTTGTCTTACCAACTCTGAGAGGCCAATTAATTAAGAGAAAAAAAACTTTTGAAGTGATAATCAAGCTAGCCCAGTACAGACAGTTTGATAATAAGTGTGAGAATACTTACAAGGGGAGATAGAGTCAATGTTTGTAATGGCTCAGCCATTCCCAGTCCTTATTCAAACCGGAGTTGATTGTGTCTAGTTTGCATATCAATTCTAGCTCAGCAGTCTCTCTTTGGAGTCCGTTTTTGAAGTTTTTCTGTTGTAATATAGCCACCCGCAGGTCTGTCACTGAATGACCAGACAGGTTAAAGTGTTCTCCCACTGGTTTTTGAGTATTTTGATTCCTGATGTCAGATTTGTGTCCATTAATTCTTTTGCGTAGAGACTGTCCGGTTTGGCCAATGTACATGGCAGAGGGGCATTGCTGGCACATGATGGCATATATCACATTGGTAGATGTGCAGGTGAACGAGCCCCTGATGGTATGGCTGATGTGATTAGGTCCTATGATGATGTCACTTGAATAGATATGTGGACAGAGTTGGCATCGGGGTTTGTTACAAGGATAGGTTCCTGGGTTAGTGGTTTTGTTCAGTGATGTGTGGTTGCTGGTGAGTATTTGCTTTAGGTTGAGGGGTTGTCTGTAAGCGAGGACAGGTCTGTCTCCCAAGATCTGTGAGAGCAAAGGATCATCTTTCAGGATAGGTTGTAGATCTCTGATGATGCGCTGGAGAGGTTTTAGTTGGGGGCTGAAGGTGACAGCTAGTGGTGTTCTGTTATTTTCTTTGTTGGGCCTGTCTTGTAGGAGGTGACTTCTGGGTACTCGTCTGGCTCTGTCAATCTGTTTTTTCACTTCAGCAGGTGGGTATTGTAGTTTTAAGAATGCTTGATAGAGATCTTGTAGGTGCTTGTCTCTATCCGAGGGATTGGAGCAAATGCGGTTATATCTTAGAGCTTGGCTGTAGACAATGGATCGTGTGGTGTGTCCTGGATGGAAGCTGGAGGCATGTAGGTAAGTGTAGCGGTCAGTAGGTTTCCGGTATAGGGTGGTATTGATGTGACCATCGCTTATTAGCACAGTAGTGTCCAGGAAAGGACCGCTTGTGTGGATTGATCTAGGCTGAGGTTGATGGTGGGATGGAAATTATTGAAATCATGGTGAAATTCCTCAAGGGCTTCTTTTCCATGGGTCCAGATGATGAAGATGTCATCAATGTAGCGCAAGTAGAGTAGGGGCGTTAGGGGACGAGAGCTAAGGAAGCGTTGTTCTAAGTCAGCCATAAAAATGTTGGCATATTGTGGGGCCATGCGGGTACCCATAGCAGTGCCGCTGACTTGAAGGTATATATTGTCCCCAAATGTGAAATAGTTGTGGGTGAGGACAAAATCACAAAGTTCAGCCACCAGGTTAGCTGTGACATTATCAGGGATACTGTTCCTGATAGCTTGTAGTCCATCTTTGTGTGGAATATTGGTGTAGAGGGCTTCTACGTCCATAGTGGCCAGGATGGTGTTTTCTGGAAGATCACCGATGGATTGTAGTTTCCTCAGGAAGTCAGTGGTGTCTCGAAGATAGCTGGGAGTGCTGGTAGCGTAGGGTCTGAGGACAGAGTCTACATAACCAGACAAGCCTGATGTTAGGGTGCCAATGCCTGAGATGATGGGGCGTCCAGGATATCCAGGTTTATGGATCTTGGGTAGCAAATAGAATACCCTTGGTCGGGGTTCTAGGCATGTGTCTGTACGGATTTGTTCCTGTGCTTTGTCAGGGAGTTTTTTTAGCAGATGGTGTAGTTTCTTTAGGTAATCCTCAGTGGGATCAGAGGATAATGGCCTGTAGAATGTGGTGTTAGAGAGCTGTCTAGCAGCCTCCTGGTCATATTCCAATTTATTCATGATGACGACAGCACCTCCTTTGTCAGCCTTTTTGATTATGTCGTCAGGGTTGTTTCTGAGGCTGTAGATGGCGTTGTGTTCAGCATGGCTGAGGTTATGTGGCAAGTGATGTTGCTTTTCCACAATTTCAGCCTTTGCACGTCGACGGAAGCAATCTATGTAGAAATCCAGTCTGTTGTTTCGACCATCTGGAGGAGTCCATGCAGAATCCTTTTTTTTGTAGTGCTGGTAGGGAGGATTCTGTGGGTTAGTATGCTGGTCAGAGGTATGTTGGATATATTCTTTGAGTCGGAGACGTCGAAAGTAGGATTCTAGGTCACTGCAGAACTGTATCATATTCATGGGTCTGGAGGGACAAAAGGAGAGGCCCCGAGATAGGACAGACTCTTCTGCTGGGCTAAGAGTATAGCTGGAAAGATTAACAATATTGTTGGGTGGGTTAAGGGAACTACTGTTGTGGCTGCTTGTGGCATGTAGCAGTTTAGATAGTTTAGTGTCCTTTTTCCTTTGTAGAGAGGCAAAGTTTGTCTTGTAAATGGCATGATATTTTTAGTAAACTGTCATGCTCCACCCTTCTAACCTCTGCAAATCTGATAGAAGGAAGTAGCCATGTGTCAAGTTATTGTATTTGCAAGGGAGAGACATCTACACAGACCTGTAAATCAACTCTTGGTTACAATATCTAAAGTGTGTCTGTAAACTTAAACAGGCAGGTAAGCAGCAACTATCCTGGGGGATAAAACAAGCTCTTAAAGAATTTCTAGCACTCTACGCAGCATAGGTGCTGGAACTAGGGGTTCTGCGGGTGCGACTCCCTGGTTTGAAATAATTTCAATCATATGCAGGGTTTATAGTTTGGTTCAATGGCTCTCAGCACCCCCACCATAGAAATTGTTCCAGCACCCCTGTTAGGCAGGTGCCAGGTTGATGGAGAAATTGATCCTCTTCACAGTCGTGCAATATAAAGCTCAGGTAGTAACACTGCAAGCCTCTGTGGGTAGCCTTGTCAATGTCTGTTCTAGAGTGAGCATATCCAGGAATAAGTATTCTAGTCTCCAGGTCCAATCAGTCTCTGGCATGTCTGCTATATAGACTACTAGACAGCTTACCGTTTGATACCAAATGCAGACATGGTGGCAGCCTGTAACAATATGGTTTTATAGCCTCTCGGTAGGTTGGCCACTAGAGACCAAGATAATCACAAACTTCTGAGCAAGCCTTATCTCATCCAAGAGAAAGCAGTCATGTGGTATATATTCAGGATGCATACAAAATAAACCTGCCACCTCTTTCATTATCACATCAAGGGAAAGAACTAACAAAATTTTGCTTGCCCATAACTTGCCTCTTCCAAGTGGGAGTACAACTCTGCAGAGCTCTACAAGCTAGTACATTTAAAAAGCTGACAATCCTCTCATATTAATGACCCTTTGGGGTAAAGGAAATTGGTCCTCTTATTTCCTCCAGTTTCTCCACTGACATCTTTATAATCTGGAAGTGGGTGTAAATTCACACGAGGCAAACTTTGTGTTTAAGACTAAAGCATGTTGCCACATTAAATGCCTAGTTCAGACCATGGTGGATTAAGCTGTATTGAGGGGAGAGCAAAAGGCATCTGCTAAAGGTTATAGTCCGTGCCATCCACTCACCTTATGTGGAGTGGAGAGGATTAGAAAGACCTATTACCAAGCTCCATGGTATCCTCTTGTTGCTTCTACCCCTCAAAACGGCATTCTGGGATATTGATGTTAGTGTGTAGAAGACATCTGACACAAGCAGGGATGTGTATGGCCACACATCCAGTTCAATTAACTTACACTGATATTCTTTTGAGAAACAAGGTGAGTGAGGTAATAATCTTTTATTGGACCAACTTCTGTTAGTGAAAGAGACAAGCTTTTGAATTATACAGAGTTCTTCAGGTCTTTTCTTTAGAGCTGCAGAAGAGCCCTGTGTGGCTAGAAAGCTTGTCTCTCTCACCGACAGAAGTTGGTACAATAACAGATACTACCTCACCCGCCTTGTCTTTCTAATATCCTACGACTGACATGGCTAAAACTACACAGCATATCTTCTTTTGAGAACACAATTACCACCAAACTGGAACAGAGCAATAGTTGATTTACAGTTGTCTGGAATCCTGTTTCCAAGGCTGCTGCTAGATGCCTTTAGCAAAAGAGTTGAAATAATCGTAATGCCCCTAAATATGTAAGTTGTGATGCTATTAATGTACAGAAAAAACTCCTCCTACTTGGAGTTCAAGGACCAATTTCTGTAAATTTGAAGTAATTAATTTGCTTCACCAGCTACTACAGATTGCCTGCAACTGAGAAAAGAGTACAACTTTGTGTGTAGTTCATCATTCAGTAGTAATGATTTTATTAGCTGGAGAAACTTTGGTAATGTGAGAAGCTGTTATTTGTATCTGACTTAAAATAAATAACTGGCTATTAGGCAATGCTTTGTACCTGGTTACCTATAAATAGCATATCAAAACAGTAGCAGTCACTTTATTACAACCAGGTTGGTGGTGTTTGTTCATTTCTCAAGAAAACCAGGGTACTGACACATTAGGGAGGCACTCAGTTAATAATAATAAATGTATGTATTTGCCTTTTCGCAGCCACATATTTATGGATACTGCTGCTCAGTTGTCTTCTCCTGTTTAATCATGCCACAGCAGTCCTCCTCCCCACTTCCGTGTGAACATTCAAGGTATTTTTATCACAACCACATGAAAACAAGGTAAACTGGCGTGGGAGAGGGGGGAGGAATATGGCTGGAACTAGTGAGTTATAGGCAAATGGGAAACAAATCTTATCTTAAGAGTATTTTATTCTAGTTCTAATCTACCATAGCCCCTGACAACTGGTTCATACGCAGTCTGGCTCTGTGTCCAGACTGATACAGGAAATGGTTGGCAGCTGGACCCTGTGCTAAGGAAACATAATATTTGGGCAGCTGGGAGTTGAAAAGGAAGCTGGAGGCTGAGGGCATAACAGTTATGGTGATGTAACTTAAAGGAGCTTCTTTTCCCACTAAGATTTCATAGGGAACTCACACCATTACTGATTTCTCTTGTATGTGGTGACAGCAAGGGAACCAAATGGGTGGAGTTTTGCCTCAGCTCAATAGGCCTGTATTTGGGGCAGAGGGAAATTTGTGCTTCTTACTATGCTCTGTTCTCCCAGATTTTGCCCCAGAGTCAGTCACAATCCATTGTGCTTCATAAAATACCCCCCGTGAATGAGGCAAGGCCCGCTAAACACCTTACATGTTGCGTGGAAGGCTGCAGGGGACCATGTAGTCAGACTGCATTGTAAAGCTTAATCTTCGCAACATAATATTTAATGGAATTACCTAGGCCTTTTTAAAGGGGTGAGAATTCCATACTCTGGAATTCTTGACTAGAAACTACCAAAACACTTTGCCCCCAGTAAGTGCACAATGCATGAAGGAAGATACTGCTTATGTAGGGACTTCAATCTTCAAATCCTTCAGACTGTCCAATCAAAACAACTTTTTTTTGTCACCAGAATGTAGCAAGGTAACACTGACAACTATTTTCTTATGAAATTTTAGCTTTCTATCCCCAGCCATTTTGGGTTGTAGATAATTAATGTTAATAAATAAATAAATTAATTAATGGAGATATCCCATCTCCTAGAACTGGAAGGGACCTTGAAAGGTCATCAAGTCCAGCCCCCTGCCTTCACTAGCAGGACCAAGTACTGATTTTGCCCCAGATCCCCCAAGTGGCCCCCTCAAGGATTGAACTCACAACCCTGAGTTTAGCAGGCCAACACTCAAACCACTGAGCTATCCCTCCCCCCCGATATAATGAGACCATTATACTTGAAAGCACATGAGAGATACTCAAGCTCTCTTCCTCAGAGAATGCATGAGAAAGCCTAAAGCTCTCTTCCTCAGAAGATATCTGTGAGTAGGGTGACCAGATGTCCCAATTTTATAGACAGTCCTGATTTTGGGGTCTTTTCCTTATATAGGTATCTATTACCTCCCACCCCCTGTCCCAATTTTTCATATTTTCCCTCTGGTCACCCTATCTGTGAGGGATTTATTCACCACTACAAATTGCTCAGTTTGAACATGCAGATAGGTACATAGGAAAATATTGAATTAATCTTCATTTTAAAAAACCCCTCTAGGAACAAGCTCTCCATGAGAGAGAGCGTACCTTATCTAAATTAAGGAGAAGCACAGATAGACTGGACAGAACTCCCTTTGAGACTCGGTCTGCTAGAACAGCAGTGGCTGCAGCACAAGATTTATATGGTATAAATGAGAGAGAAACCAAATCTCTGGTTCTTTAACAAGGTAGCAGAAGAACCCCTTCCTTCACCAGTGAAACTAGAAATACAGCAGTCTTGTTGGCATAGCTCTTCCTGTTGTTATTGAGAGCTATGTGTCTTCATCCAGGGGAGGCTAGATCACATTGTATAAGAGTATCACACTTAACTGGCAGAGAGTAAACAAGGGTATACAAACTGCTTTTATTGAGGCCAGTAAGAAGTGGAGACTCCAGGGTCCACTGGGGCCTCAAGCCAGCCCTGGCTTTATTTACGTCAGATACACTAATGCCTACAAGATGGACAATCAAAGAAAAGTATACTGTGGTCTTCTCACTACTGAATGAGAGTCTGGAGGGTACATAGTTAAAGGGTCTTCTACAATTGTGCTGCTGTAATAACATTATAGTGGTCAAATCTGTTGGTCGATACACTACATGGGAGGAAATCCATGCTCACTTACACCAGTACTAGAGCTGCTCCCAATTTGCAAAGTTAATGAAGTTACTCCAAATTTACCCCAGTGCAAGTGAGATCAGAGTCTGGCCCAGTGTCCTTACTAGTACAATTCATGAAAGTAAAGTAGTCACTTCAATAAAGGCAACTAAAATGATGGAGAGCTATACTATTCCTTTTGTGAGGGTGAAGAACCTACTCAAACAATAGTTTGAAGACTAGAGTGACTGGGAAAAGACTGCAGAAGTGGAATAGGTGTCAACAGAAACTTTCATCCTCTCCTCTGGAGCTGACATAATCAGAAGTGGAGCTGAGCAGAAATCAGAATTTCCATCCCATCCCATGGGAAATTCTGATATATTTCAACGTTTATTTGTTCTGAATTGGGATGAAAATCTGAAGGAGCAATTTTTGCAGAACAAAAAGTGTTTGAACTTTAAGTGTCAAAGTTTTGTTTTGACATCCCCAAATTGAAATGTTTCAAATTAGTTCATTGTTAAATGGAATCTTCACTTGGTGCCTCATTCCTCCTATGGGACAGGTTCCCTGCCTGGACTACATTTCTCATGATGCACCAGGTGGCTTGGTCACAGGGGAGATCACAGTGCATCATGGAAGATATAGTGAAGGAGCCCAGCCCATAGGGGAGAATGAGGTATCAGGCACCATAGGTAGATGCTGCTTAATGTTGAAGGTTTATCTACTACCACATCAATAGTTAAATTTCTTTAGTGATTGTCTAACTTAGATGTATTATGATGGGGCAGACTTTTGTGGAGGCGTTTGTGCATATTAATAGATAATCACAACTTCTTAAGAAGTGTGAAGAGTTGACTGGAAAACTGCAAGCACAGGAGAATAGGATAAATATAGGATTCATAAGAGACTGAATAATTAATACATTCTGAGTAAGTAAAACAGCCACCTACAGTATCTACATAACTTATCAGAGGCCTTACATGTTCATTTGTGGTATCTCTTTAGTGATGCAGTATACTATCCTATAAAGACACTACAAGTACTGGCTTGTGTGCTATAACACTTTGCCTAATTATAGTCAGATTAGGGGGTAGAATTAATCAACTTCACTAAATTGTCTGAAAACATGCATTTAATTATTTCCTGTTTGGTGCCTCATTGTAAACATTCCTTTCTTCATATGAAAGAAGGATGGTAGATGTATTTACAGACAAATATCTCTCTTATTTTGTCACTTTCTCACGTTATAAGACCAATTTGTTCAATTGATCTTGGTTATCAAACTGTACAGATATTCCTGTTCTCACAGTCCCATACTCGTGTGAGTCATGCTTACTCAGACAAATAGTCCCACTGACTGCGTGTGAGTAACTTACCCTGAAAAATGGGGTGGTCTCACTGAAGTCATGAGTATAGAAGACTCGTGTGAGTAAGGGATTGCAGAATCAGGCCTTCCCTCTGGTGTCTGAAAAGGGTTAGATCAATCAAAGGAAATATTAGAGGGGTTCACTGCAGGAAGGATGTGAGAAACAGTTATATAGTGAAACTGAATTGAAGTCAGTGGCCAAGGGGATCCAGGATGGGTCCACTAATAAGTATGAAAGTACCCTAATAAGTATTTCAGTATATTTCCCACTAGGGTTAGACTAAATCACTGTAATATTGCAATGTAAACTGCTTGTTTCTGCAGATACTGTCCCCTAAGAACACAAGTAGATTGGCACTTTCCGTAGAATGTTTGTACAACAGGCATCCTTTAACAGCACTTGGAGGCAAACAAAACATAGGTATATCGTAAAGAAGCTGCTGTTTAAGCAAAAGAACATTTGGCTTCATCAATCGTCTCAGACTTCTCAGACATACAATCTGTTGTTGTTATCTTAAATGTGGTTTGCCCAAGACTTGTCCTCTACTTCAGTCCTGTGGGGAGGGAGTGGAGAGGGGAAGAACGGAGATGCTAGAGAGCTTGACAACACAGATTTGGCTGAATAGTGGATGTGGTGGGTGAAATCCCCTGGCCTGTGTTATGCAGGAAGTCAGACTTGGTTATCATAATGGTCCCTTCTGCCCTCAATCTATCCCACGATCATAATACTTGGGATCTTAAATAGTAAATGAACAGCTGTTTATAATAGTTCCTGAGAGATACAGTTAAAAAAAAACCTCCAAAAACTAAAGTGGAGATAGAGCACAACAGTTATTCTAGTGGGCATGGTTGGTGGGCATTCTCCAAACTCAGGTCTACTGCAGTCTGGAAATATGTTCTTGCTTACAACACCAGGACTAAAAGGGGCTGAATTACATCAGCTAGAATCTGATCTTGGGTACCGTTGTCATTCCAGATTAAATTCAGAATCTGGTTCCATATTGCACTTGAATATTGTATTTATAGTTAAAACACAATTCTTCTTTGCATTGCACTGGCCCTCTTATGTTCAAACCATTCACCTGAATATTATCCTCAGTGGGTTAGGCCGTGACACTAGCTATAAACAAGCAGTGCAGAATGGATAGCTCATCTGTAAATAACTGCTATAACCCACCTCAAATGATTAGAAGAGTTAAAAAAAATGTATTGCATTTTGACAGGCTAATAGCGATTTTCCAATATTAGCGAATAAAAAACAGCTGAGTTATTTTTAACATGCCTATTTCTGGAATTCCTCAGCAATATAACTTATTCTGCTCCCATGTAATGACCTTCATTCTCATTCACCCACATGTGCAAGAGCTGACCATAGTTGAAAATATTCTGATTTAGTCTATTTTCAATTACTTTTGACTGTCTGGTCTTTTTCTGTGCTTGCTAGTTGGTCTGGCTCCACTATCTGGCTCTTGGCTCCTGTGATGTTGCCTAGGCAATTGGGCTCAGAACCTGTACTTCCTCCCATGTGTGCCTAGGAAGTGGGGAACTTGGAGATGGCCTCAGTTGCTGTGTTGTTCGTCAGGCTGGCCAGTCTATGATTCTAGGTGCCCTAATCTCTGACTGCATGTTGGGCTCCAGCTCAGGCTCCCAGATTCCCTGCTGCCTAGCTCCAGGAAACAGGGTAGTGGTCATGCACTGTAATATAACTAACTTCCCTTTCTGGGGAAATCAAGATCCAGCTGCAAGCAGGTCCTAGCAGGGCAGGGAGATGGGGAAACCATGTCAATACCTGGCTAGAGCCAAATGACATTCTGTAGCCAAAAAAAAAAATCCATGGCATGTTGAGAGAATGCCAGGCTGCAGAATTGGAGTCCATAGGGCCCTGTCTAGAATACTAATAACTTGATTTAAAGATTTAGATCTACACTTTCTAGTTTACTTTGTTCAGGAGATATTGCTTCTTAAGGGACTATAAACACAAAGGTCCGTTCCAGCGCAAAGCAAGTCTATTCTTCACCCCCACAGGAAGTTCCTCCAGCAAGAATTAAAGTTGTTTCTCATAATTTACGCTCCCTCCAGTGGACTCTCCCCTAAGGGACAGGTGGCTTCAAATTAAGATGTGGCATACAACTCTCTGCCACCAGTCTTAGTACATCAGCATGTTGCTTACATTTTCAGTACTTACCATGTATGTGAGCACTTTCAGCAAGTCATCTCATAGCACTTAAGCCACAAACTGTAGTGGAACTTCTTATTAGTACTGTCTTTTCAAATGGTTTACTTCCACACAGGAGAGCTTTAGTAGAACTTTATTAGCAAAGAATGGCAGATTGGAGTTAGGCAGACTGATTTGTGGCAAACATGTTAAGAAAAAGCGCAGCGTTTGGCTTTTCAGTTGTGCATTTATTGAATATGCCAGAACTCTGTAAGAAGAATGAGTCAAATACAGTGGTGCAAGTGGAATCCATTTCTTACTGGTATGGGGGGGGGGAGGGCAGCAGCTAACAGGGAGCTTGTGACCTCCTCACATGACCTTCCATGTGACTCCACCCTGCCCCCGCCTGGGGCCCCCACGCTTTTCTTGTCCCCTCCCCATGATCCACCCCTCTTACCCGGTGGGGAGCTGTGTCCTCCTCCCGCTGCACCAGAGACTTGGGAACCACAGGGGTGAAAGAAACAGAACTTGGGGCCACCGGGTGGCTCCATGCCACAGCTCCTCCAGCACAGCTGTATTGCCCCCAGCCCTGCCCTCCGGCGGTGCGGCTGTATAGATGGAGGAGACCCTGCATGGAAGGGCAGGGGGCGGTACAGCTGCACCAGAGGAGTTCTCGTTCTGCTCCTCTTGTGTCTTTCTAGTACGCCTACCAACAGGGCCGGCTCTAACCTTTTTTGCCGCCCCAGGCGAAAAAGAAGAGTGCTGCCTCGCCCTAACACCCCCACCCCCAGCGCCGCGCCGGGCTGCCCAAACCCCCGGAACTCCACGCCGGCCAACCCCCCGCCCTCAAGCACCGCGCCAGCCAAACCTCGAGCGCCGCGCCAGGCCGCCAAACCCCCCTCTTCCCCGAGTGCCACGCCGGGCCGCCGAACTGCCCCCCCCACCCCCGAGCGCCTCGCCAGGCCGCCCAAACCCCTGGAACACGATGCTGCCCAAACCCCCTTGCCCCCCCCAGAGCACCGCGCTGAGCTGCCAAAACCTCCTCCCTCCGAGTGCCTCGCCGGGCCGCCAAAACCCCCTGAGCGCCGCGCTGGGCCGCCCAAACCCCTGGAGCACCGGCCCAGCCAAACCCCCGCCCTTCCCCCTCCCCAAACGCCACGCTGCTGAAATACCCCCCACGCTGCCCGGCCGAAACAAAACAAAAAACAAAAAAAAACCCTCAAGCGCCGCCCCGCCGAACAACAACAACAACAAACACCGCTAGCGCCCCCCGGCACCCCAACATTGGCCGCCCCTTCTAAGGTGCTGTCCCAAGCACGTGCTTGGTCAGCTGGTGCCTGGAGCCGGCCCTGCCTACCAACTATAAATATCTTGCTGGTACGGCGGACCAGACCGGACCGCCCTACTTGCATTGCTGGTCAAATATAAAACATAATACTAAGGCATCACTTGGCTCAAGTGTTTTGAAGCAAAACATTGGTCTCTTTTATTGATAAACACAATGTTTATCAAGTATCAGAGGGGTAGCCGTGTTAGTCTGGATCTGTAAAAGCAGCAAAGAGTCCTGTGGCAGCTTATAGACTAACAGACGTATGGGAGCATGAGCTTTCGTGGGTGAATGCCCACTGAATAACTAGCCAACTACAAAAACAGTTTCTCCTCCCTTGGTGTTCACACCTCAACTGCTAGAAGAGGGCCTCATCCTCCCTGATTGAACTAACCTCGTTATCTCTAGCCTGACTCACTCTTGCTTGCATATTTCTACCTGCCTCTGGAAATTTCCACTACATGCATCTGAAGAAGTGGGCATTCACCCACAAAAGCTCATGCTCCTATATGTCTGTTAGTCTATAAGGTGCCACAGGACTCTCTGCTGCTTTTACACAATGTTTATGTCCTTTTATAAAAACCTTTGCCCACATTTAACGTCTGCACTCTAACAGGGCATAGCCACGAAAAGAGAATTACAGTAGATCCCTGATGTAGCACATGGCGTGTTTCTGCCACATAGGAAAAGGAAAAAATAATTTCCATTAGCTGTATGAAGGCATAGTGTTATCTATTGCTCAGTGAGTGGTTGTCCAAAATAGCCTTTTACTTTAAATTAGAGCACTAGAGGAGTCATTGATCAGCATTATACTGCCTTAAAGGCATATGTTATAACCAGTCATCCTCATAAGTGGGTTTAGTATTGTGTTTTAACATATGTAGATCTCCAGCTAGTGAAGTGAATCCTATGCAGTTCACTGTGTTTAGATCTCTTATTTTTAAGCTCTCATCCAAAAAGTCCCCTTGTCCTGCACAAACATTAAAGGTGGGATTTTGAAAAGCACTTAGCATTACTCCTATTGGAGTTAACGGAAGTAGTTTTTTATCATTTCAGTCAGCCTAGGCAGAGGTGGCTATATGGTTCTTAAACACATACATCACTTGTAAAGTGCTTTGGGATGAAAGATGCTAATAAAAGACAGGCCTTTTAGTTTAAAACTGCAGAGTCACTGTTGGTCTCTTGTAAAATATATATTACTACAGAAAATGAGAATCCAGAGATAAATGCAAGTCTACCGACTCTCCCTGTCACTAAGCAGACAAACGTGCTTTTATAGCCTGATCAAGCTCTCACAGAGTTAAATTAAAAATGGATGGGGCACTAAGCAGAGAGCTTTAGATATGACTTTGGCTGGTAATGGGAGCAAGAGCATATCTAAAAGGGCTCTATTTTAAGCAGTCTGTGTTTGTGTCAAAAATGGACTAAAGTAGTGCTAAGCCTACTCCTTAGCCCTGGTAGCTGGGCTAGATACTGGGAACCCCACACCCTACCCAATACCACAACACCTAAAGCAACAGAACAGCTGTGGCTGTGCACTCAGCTCAAAAACTGGAATAAAAACTTGCCCAGATCCCACCCGGGTAGGGAATATAGCCATGCAGTTGCAGGGTTGATCGGAGCCACAGGAGGGCTGTGCATATTCAGCTGGCTTGTGTTGTTTCACCAGTGTAAATCAAGTGTGTCACAACTGACTATGGAGCTACTTGGGTATAACTGAGCAGAATTCAGTCTTTATACACCCATCTTCTCCACCAGACTCATTAGCCAGCAGAGACTCCTCCACCTGGGAGGTGTCTGCATTTGGTCCAAATTGTGTATCGATTCTGTCATTAAACTTTTTAACGGCAGGAGGTTTTTTTGTTTGGAGGGGCTGGGGGCGAGGCAGGGGTTGAAAAGGCACTGATTGGTGGCTGGCTGGCCAAACTGAGTTGTGTTCCTGTTTTTTGTATTTCTTTTAATGCTAATGTTAAAACATTAAATTGTCAGGGTACCCAAAGCTTTTGTATAGGTGTCTCAGTTATGTATATTACATGGACCTCTTCTGATTCTTTAACTTAATCTTCTAAAATTCAGCATGCAAATGTCCATGTTTCATTGGTTCCAGGAAATAGTTCTGTATGCCAGGGGTTCTCAACCTTTTTCTTTCTGAGTCCCCCCCTGCACCCCCATATGCTATAAAAATGCCACAGACCACCTGTAACACCACAACTGTTTTTCTGCATATAAAAGTCGGGGCTGGCATTAGGGCGTTGGAAGTAGGACAATTGCCTGGGACTACACACCACAGTGGACCCCGCAAAGGTAAGTTGCTCAGGCTTCGACTTCGGCCCCAGGTGGCAGGGCTCAGGGCCCCGGGCTTCAGCTCTGAACAGCGAGGCTTCAGCTTTCTGCCCTGGGCTCCAGTGAGTCTAACACTGGCCCTGCTTGGTGGACTGCCTAAAACCTGCTTGTGGCCCCCCTGGTTGAGAACTGCTGCTGTATGCAACTATTTTTCTACTTTAAAGTAGTTTAGGTAAACAAGGATGACAGGGCACTAATGAACTTCCCTCAGGAAGCCCATAGTCTATGCAGCAGTAAATAAGGATATCAAACAAGTTGCAATTGCCTAGGAACACAATTTATAGGAAGATCAGTGGCAGATATGCATGTCAAGCTTTGTTCAGTAATCTATAAAGACGACATTCTAAGAGGTTTCAACTGCTGATCATTAGGGACCTGTTTATCAAAATTAAATGTGTTCACTGTGTCCCATTGCATAGTTGAATGGAAGAATTACTTAATGGTTTGCTGTATGTTAATACAGCTAAGGGATTAGCTCAATTTACAACGCTTAGGATAAGATTAGAGAACTGGGAAACATACAGATCTGACTAAGCAAACACTGTCACGCGCAAATTTGCATGTACCCAAAGGATTTTGAAAGACTATGTTTCAAGTTTTGATAGCATGTTCTTCTTTCTTTGCCTCTGAACATTAAACTATTTAATACTGATACAATATATAGAAATGGATTCTGATAAATCACAACTGGTATCACTGAAAAGTAGCTTCAAGTTCTCGCTGTTAAACTTCATCAAAAGTGAGATGTTACATAGAAATGTCTGTTTATAATTCCCTTATAAATGGTCTTCAAAATATTCCTGCCTTAGATATTTTCAGTCTAGATATCAAATTCATCACTTTTTGTTTTTGAAGGTTTTTTTGTTGAAGAATTTCCACTTTTAAGTCTGTTATTGAGTGTCCAGGGAGATTGAAGTGTTCTCCTACTGGCAATACTTCAACAAAAAACTTCAAAAACAGACTCCAATGAGAAACTGCAGAACTGGAATTAATTTGCAAACTGGACACAATCAAATTAGGCCTGAATAAAGACTAGGAGTGGATGGGTCACTACAAAAACTAATTCCCCCCCTGCTGATACTCACATCTTGTCAACTGTTTGAAATGAGCCACCTTGATTACATTGAACTCATTAGTATTCACCCCTTCTTGTCAACTGTTGCGAATAGCCCACTTCCACCTTAATTGAATTGGCTCGTTAGCACTGACCCCCCCCACCCACTTAGTAAGGCAACTCCCATCTTTTCATGTGCTGTGTATTTATACCCGCCTCTGTATTTTCCACTCCATGCATCTGATGAAGTGGGGTTTAGCCCACGAAAGCTTATGCCCAAATACATTTCTTAGTCTCTAAAGTGCCACAAGGACTTCTCCTTCTTTTTGTGTTGAATATGGTGCCTTAAAAGGAAGTAGGGACTAAACTTGGCTCCATGAATATCATTTTCTCATATGAATAATTGTGCTTATTCTGTATTTTTTTTAAAGTGTTCCCTAAAAGAAGAGATTTGATTTTCTACCTGAACATGTCTTTTAAAATGCAAACAAAATGCAGTATGAGTAACCATAAATGCTTGGCAAGTTATCAAATATGACCATTTTCAAAGCTTTCCATAGTAAGACATCTATTGCTTTCTATGGGAAGATATGTTTTGGTCTTAATTATTGGTGAGAAGCAAAGAAATGAGTAAATACTTGATCTGCCAGCTAAGAATGTTTCATTTATTTCTGGTTGTAAATCTCAATTTTTTGCAAAAAAAAAAAAAAGATGAAAAATGGTGTGGGGGAGATGACAGCTACTATGTTTGGGTTTTTTTTCTTCTTCCATTTTGTGACTAGTTTTAGGCCCTTTTGAAAAATGCTATTCCTAGTCTCCAAGTCCCTCTGATTTTTTTCAGTGCCAAAATCTCTCAGTAAGGCTCAATCTGGCCATGTGAATTATGAAATCCAGTTTGAATATGCCTGTATCTTTGCATCATCCCTCAAGTTAAGGGCAGAGGGACTGGCACATGGGTGTCTGCCCCTAAACAGAACATTTAAGGACCATCAACAATTGAATAATCTTGCTCTAGCAGGACAATGCCTAGGAGTTTACCAACTCACCAGGAAGAAAGGACAGATCACCTGGCCAGGGACTTTAAGTGTTACAACCCTGGGTGAGGTCCCTGGTAATCATCACCAGGCTGCTGTACTGGATCCAACCCTCATGTCCCACTTGCTATTGGCTTGTTGGGGCCAGGCAGAGTTTAGGTACAGTCACTGATGTGATCTGACAAAGGGAATTGCAACTTCATAAAAAGGACTCACTCAAACAAGTGGAGCAGGCCAGAACCAGAAGCAAACAAGGATGAGAAGAAGAGGAATCCTGGACTCCCTGAACAGACACTGACCAAACCCCAAAGGGCATTTGGAGTGGTGAGGAAAGAGAGGCAGGGATTTGCATGCAAGTTTTGATTTTTCCCATAGATCTGTAGATCTCTTGGGCTGCTACATTGGTCTGGGTTTAGAACTTCCTTGTCACGCCTGTGTTACTTGTTTTCACTGTCACAATCCCTGAAGAGGGAAACAGTAAGTCCACAGCTTTGGTGGAACTCTGGGAATGTGTAGTAGTGACCAGGGAGGCTTGAATAACGAGGAGTCTGGTGGCACCTTAAAGACTAACAGATTTGTTTATAAATAAATCTGTTAGTCTTTAAGGTGCCACCGGACTCCTAGTTGTTTTTGTGGCTACAGACTAACACGGCTACCCCTCTGATAGGGAGGCTTGGGAAATCCAACTCTAGTTTCAGGGCCTACAAAAGTGAACCACAGGGTCCCCAGAGCCAAGTGTGGTGTCCAACACAGAATCTGCACCTGGAGTGAGAGTCTAGGTGCCCAGAGCCAGAGAAATAGTACCTAAACTCTGCCTGGCCCCAACAAGCCAATAGCAAGTGGGACATGAGGGTTGGATCCAGTACAGCAGCCTGGTGATGATTACCAGGGACCTCACCCAGGGTTGTAACACTTAAATTCCTAAATTCGATTTTCAAAAGTCACTTAAGCACTTTTGAAAAAACTTTACCCTAGGTCTCCAACAAATTCCTGTAGGAGTAAGCCAAATGTTTGCAACCCCTTCCCCAACATAAGACTAATAAATGAAGCGTGTTCTTAAAGCAGGTCCTATATTGAAAGAATTGAAGAGAAATCAGCAGGAGGAGGCAAACTGACTTCTTCCTAATTTATACCCATGTGAAAATTTCTCTCTCTAATTCTGCCAGTGTTGGCTTTCCCCTGTATTCATATTTTCTACTCTTCATTTTTCCTCACATAGCTGAGTGTTTCTGAAGAAGGTCTGGGTGTGCTTTAAATAGCTAGTGACTTTCCATGGTTTTCAACTCTGCCTTTCTAAACAGTATTTATTCATCATCCTTTGCCTCCATAGGCCTGGAGCATGTGGTTTACTTGCTCTGCTTTGACTTGTCATGAAAGCTGGTTAAGTTTTCTCCAGCCACATATTTGACCAAAACAAACATATATATATATTTGGGAAGGGAGAGGAGGTGGATTGCAGCATAACAAACCCAGAAACTTTCAAATTATCAACCATCCCCACTTGCTGTCTATTCCCTTTCCATTGTAATTCCCTGACAAAAGTGAGTGATTACCTTCTCCTAGCTAGATCTCAGGATATCTTCTTTATCCTCATCCTTTGATGTCTGCTGTCCTTTCATTTTCATGATGTTGTCACTATTTGGTTTCCATGCCTTTGCTTTCTTTGGGGCTTAGTGTTTGCTCCTTAACAGGGAAAGTGAGGGTAGAAGAGAACTCTCCTCCTGGAGCCTGTACTGCTTCTGTGGTTGTGACTAGCCCAATATCTGACCTTTCATCAGTGTCTCTGATTGTATAACCCTTGTCTGTACCCGCAGCCTGCATGGAGCTTAGGTGCACAGGTTGCAGGAGTGAAGAGTATGGGGGAGGCATTCATTAGTCGGTCTGCATGCACATGGTTCGAATGCTAGCTACAGTTGCAGTGCTGCTTTAAATAATTCTCTTAATAAAGAGCCAGTTTAGTTTTAGAAGCATGTAGTCCTTTCATGTTATCCATTATACAGCACATGAAACATTGTGGCAGCGATCAGTCTAGCAAGACCCCTGGTCAGGAAGCATAATTAACAGGTAAACAATGCAGCAACTAGAAGCAGAGCATGGAAGAACTCAGACCACAATGAATACTGGATTTCCAGACAAATCCCTTCAATAATTATGGAAGCAAGAACTGAGTCTGCATACAAAACTGACCATTAGGGATAAAGATGAAAAATAAGGGTAAAGCTTTTTTACTACCTCATTTGAGGGCAGAAGGGGATGAGAAGTGAGTGAGACGCTGTTGCCAGGAATAATGCCGGAAACACTGGAACACTGATAAGTGTTTCAATACTGTGATTCCAGACAGAATGAGACTGTAGATACTGGTTTTGTTTTGTTTTGTTTTTTGCTTGAAACCAAGAAACAGAAGAGGAAATAAATACTAACATTAGAGCTGAGAAGGCTGGTAACCATGATCCATAACTAGAGACAAGATCATTTGTGGGATATGTGGTTCCAACATATGAGGGAGACAGATTTGTTTCTGTCAGTTAACCTTAGAGCAGGGTTCAGAGTGGTAGCTGTGTTAGTCTGTATCAGCAAAAAGAACGAGGAGTACTTGTGGCACCTTAGAGACTAACAAATTTATTTGGGCATAAGCTTTTGTGGGCTAAAACCCACTTCATCAGATGCATGCAGTGGAAAATAGAGTAGGAAGATATATATATATATATCTGTGTGTATATATATATATATACACAGAGACCATGAAAAAATGGTTGTTGCCATACTAACTATAACAAGGGTAATCAATTAAGGTGGTCTATTATCAGCAGAAGAAGAAAAAAACTTTTGTAGTGATAATCAGGATGGTCCATTTCAAGCAGTTGACAAGAAGGTGTGAGTAACAGTAGGGAGGAAATTAGCATGGGGAAATAGTTTTTACTTTGTGTAATGACCTATCCACTCCCAGTCTTTATTCAAGCCTAATGTAATGGTGTCCAGTTTGCAAATTAATTCCAGTTCTGCAGTTTCTCACTGGAGTCTGTTTTTGAAGTTTTTTTGTTGAAGAATTGCAACTTGTAGGTCTGTAATCGAGTGACCAGGGAGGTTGAAGTGTTCTCCGACTGGTTTTTGAATGCTATAATTCTTGATGTCTGATTTGTGTCCATTTATTCTTTTGCGTAGAGACTGTCCGGTTTGGCCAATGTACATGGCAGAGGGGCATTGCTGGCACATGATGGCATATATCACATTGGTAGATGTGCAGGTGAACGAGCCTCTGATGGTGTGGCTGATGTGATTAGGTCCTATGATGGTGTCCCTTGAATAGATATGTGGACAGAGTTGGCAACGGGCTTTGTCGCAAGGATTGGTTCCTGGGTTAGTGTTTTTGTTGTGTGGTGTGTGGTTGCTGGTGAGTATTTGCTTCAGGTTGGGGGGCTGTCTGTAAGCGAGGACTGGCCTTTCTCCCAAGATCTGTGAGAGTGAGGGATCGTCCTTCAGGATAGGTTGTAGATCCTTGATGATGCGCTGGAGAGGTTTTAGTTGGGGACTGAAGATGACGGCTAGTGGCGTTCTGTTACTCTCTTTGTTGGGCCTGTCCTGTAGTAGGTGACTTCTGGGTATTCTTCACACTAATCCACAGAAACCTTCCTACCAACACTACAAAAAAATTTTTAAAAAAATTCTTGAACAAATATCTTCCTTTCCTTACTCTGGTCAAAATTCTTCGACTGACCTACTTATTCTAGATTTCTGATGAAATTGTACAGGATCTATGCAGGTCACAAAGCAGTAAAATAAGTAGAACTGTGAAATGAGATCTGGCTTTTTTAGTGCACTGAAAAATCTAATGCTTATGTAGGAGCTACAACAGTGGTGGCTTCAGCAGAGCTGCTTGCTTTCTGTGTCATTCAAGGCTCCCGTGAGTAAGCTCTCAGTGGAGTACATTATAGACTTGACCAAAGATGTCTATGTCAGGATCTGCAAGCCCTCTTTGGAGGGAAAATAACTTTTTCACCAGTTGCAACCAGCGGCTTCATTTGGCAAAGTCAGTACTAGCCAAAGAAGCAGGATAGATAAGTGAAGCACCAAATGGGAATCTCCAATGCTGTGCCACACATACAAATATAAAATATGCTTGGGAAATATGGAAGGCTTCCTGGTGAGTTTTACATCCTGCACTTATAAAATGCTCCTGAAGGCTGCAGAGTGCTCCTCATAATTTTAGCACAGCTTGTTAAATGTTTTAAGTTTCCTTTTAAACACTGAAGCAAAAAACTGTTCATGTACCCATCTCAAACTTTTAAATAATGCATTACTGTCAGGCTTAATCTTTAGTAGCTGGGCAATACTGTCTGATTTAGAAGTATTAATCCATAGCTGCACTGTAATGTAGAGACTTAAGTGGGGCTTCCTCAGGGTACTAAATTCACTATAAAATGATAACAAGACATCTCAGTCAACCTTCTCAACCATGAAGGCTGTCTGGCAGATTCATAAAAAGGCATTGTTGTACACAGAGCAAGGTCTCTGTAGTGTCCAAACAAATTACACAAGCTGGTTTTGGTAGGGCTGAGTTAGCATTCCCAGATAGTCCAATAAAATATTAAATATTTGAACAGCTTCTATATAATTTCTTAATATCCTAGGAGGCTTTGTCTTCGCTCCTGGACACAAGGGGTCCAGTTCTGAAAAGAGGCTGCATATGACTACTTCATGTGGCTAGCATTTAGGAAAACAATTTTGTTTTTGTTTTTTCAAGAGATTGACTTGCTTAGGATGTGACCAAATTATAACTCTCTGACAGCAATTCTTCTTCTCCCTACAATTCCACTTATTGTATTCAGTGATTCACAAATTGAAAAATGCTTGCTCCTGTAACTGAGGAAACAGACAAAAATGTATGAAGAATAGACTCTTAAATGCAAGAGTTTTCAGGGCTTGTGTACCAGAGCAGGCTAGGATCAATTTAAATTAGGGACCAAAGATCAGGCATTCTAGATAGATGTAGGAGCCAGCTCTACAAATCATATGACTGCCAGTGAAAACTGATGCAATGTGATGCATGAATGCAAAAATACTGTGCTTTCGAGAGTATCTAACATTGAAATGAATTACTGCTAGGGAGTTTCTGTGTGACCTCAAATTGTTTTATGACCATGTTCCAACCGGTTTTTAAAAAACCATGATGAAGGGCCAAACATATCCAGAATAGAAGGGCCTGACATAAGAAAGATGTTTTATTTGCAGAAAACTTGCATTATCTTGGAGTTCACTTGGGAAAGACAGAGGTGCAGCAAGAGCAGCTGCAGTCAAAACTTCTAGTCATGGGGAGGCAATAAGACTACTTATGAAGCTACTTGAGATCTCCAGCTTCTGAAGAAAAATTAGTAGGCGGAGAAGTAGTCTGCTCTAAGAGACAAGCAAGTATTTTACAACATAGAACTGTAAAAGGAATGGACCAAGAGGAGGCTTAGACCTGTCATTCATAATGGAGAGGAGGTAATTTGGGGGAGTACAAGTATTTGAGGCAGGATGAGGTATTTACATGACCTCTCTGAAAACTAAAGAAAAACAAGGCTTCATAATATGATGGCTGCCATCTTGGCAAACACTGGGAGGCCTTCAAAGTGTAAAGCATTAGTCTCTAGGACTTAGCTAGAAAGCCCATCTCTCTAGCTCAAGAGCTATAATGTACACATCCTCTGGACTGACCTCTCCCATTCTATGTTAACACGCTGACCGGCATGTTACATTAACACTGTCTATTATGACAGGTTTCAGGGTAGCAGCCGTGTTAATCTGTATCCTCAAAAAGAACAGGAGTACTTGTGGCACCTTAGAGACTAACAAATTTATGCATATGCATCCGAAGAAGTGGGTTGTAGCCCACGAAAGCTTATGCTCTAATAAATTTGTTAGTCTCTAAGGTGCCACTGTATATTATGAAGTTGCAGCTTGTAACTCCATAGCTCAAGCAGTTCATTTTGCACTTAAAGCAGGATTCAACCTCGTGGTTTGTGAGGGAGGGAGTTGGTACAAAATAATGTATCCTCAAATGTACAGAATTTATGGAGTGCAGAATGAATTTCTGGAGAACTTACAAGTAAATGTGTTAATCAGTTTGAGTTGCAATTTAAAGGGGTCCTTTAAGAAACTTGGCATCTGTCAGTCTCTTCTTTCCAAATGATGTTAACAAGTGCATAATGCAAACACTTTCCATATAATTGCAATGCATTTAAATCTTATGCATAATTGATATTTTAAGAAACTAAGTGGCAGTTAAGCTAAGTTAATTGCTTCTAACGTCTAGGCTGAGGTAACTCAAGTGGGGCCATTCATTGTGACATCGAAGGTAATTCAATCAACAACCATTCCTCTACACCTAACTTGCAAAGTCTATTGGTTGTAATGAGTTGGTGTGAGGGAGACTGAACACAAGTCTAGAGTTCTCATTGGCAAATTACTTGAGCCAACTGTCACGGCTCTTTAAAAATTCTGTAGATGCATGCTAGCTTGGGCATCAGTGCTTGAAAGGTTCCCAATGGCATGCGGCCTTGGCGCCACTGTGCATTGAGGCAGCACTGCTAGGAGAAAGGAGGCAGGAGTGCAGGGATGGACAATAGGACTGTATTCTCCCTGCCTGCCTTCACTTAGCACTGGTCTCACTAACACAGCCCCCTAAAAACATGAGTACATTGTAAAGGAAGGGCTAGATTTGTTCTGCTTTGCATCACAAGAGCAGCGCAAGCTGCTGTCAACCAGCTTAACAGGCTGGTGCACTCTGGCAGCTTTGCACTGCTCTGGTATACCAATGGGTCCGCCCTTAAATAAAACGTTATTTTAAGACTTATGCTAGGGGCAACATCACTACGATAATAGAATCATAGGACTGGAAGGGGCCTCGAGAAGTCGTCTAGTTCAGTCCCCTGCACTCATGGCTGAACTAAATATTATCTAGAACATCCCTGACAGGTGTTTGTCCAACCTGCTCTTAAAAACCTCCAATGATGGAGATTCCACAACCTCCCTAGGCAATTTATTCCAGTGCTTAACCAACCTGACAGTTAGGAAGTTTTTCCTAATGTCCAACCTAAACCTCCCTCAAACACTGCCTCAAACAAGGACTATTGCACCGCATGATGGAATAAAGAGGGTGGGTTTTATTTGACTAAATGGATGTCCTGGTTAACTTCTTGTAGATGTTGCAGCAGAAGGGTGATGTGGGAGAAACTTGAATGAGGTGTGAGGGTTGGGGAAGGAGGAAAAAGTTTGCAAATCAGGAAGGACTTTCCAACATAAGGGGCAGTGTGGAAGAAAGTGCAGGAACATTTATAGGAGATGCAGGTGAATGGGGTATCAAAACTAGCCCAATTGATGGGGGACGAGACAATATCAAAAGAAAAGCTCAGATACGAGGAGAGACTGTTCTGCATGGCTTTGAAGCAGGGACAAGAAGCTTGATCTTGATGCATCAGAGGAGAGGAGCCAATAGAACAATTGAGTTGATGTGGTCAGGGTCTGGTGCAATGTCCAAAAGGCAGGCGAGTGAAGAACGCTGTATCTTGGGGATTTCTGGGGAAGAAATTTAAGAATTTAAGTGTAAGCCCCATGTGAGATGGTGGGGGACAAGAATGTGAAATGGGTTGTGAAGGATCATCTCTTTATCCTCTAGGATGAATCATTTGGGGTTTCAACTCCTCAGTCAATATCCATTATGCTTTCCCAGTTGTAAGGTGTGTAATGAAGCAAATGTTTCTTAATATAGTCCCTTCTTTTTGAGGTCGCATCCCAAGATATTGCTCTGTGCACTAGGGGATTTCTGTGCTAATTACAGTGAATTTTGTGGTAATTATGTCCTAAATATGTCAGTAGGAGTCTTAGTGCAGTCAACTCCATACAACTGACAATGAGCCTGACTCCAAGTTTTACAGGGTTTGTTCATTTCATCTTAAACTAATATGGGTCTGACTGCACACAAAGGATACATATGTTTCTCTTGCGTTGCTGCTTTAAAAAATTATGTAAATGTTACTAAATTACTTAATCTACCCTGTACCATACTTTTGCATCTGTAAAATGGGGATAGTTCTTTCCTGCCTCACAGGGGCACTGTGAGGATAAAATCCATTAATTATCATGAGATGCTCAGATGCTATGGTGATGAGGGCCATAGTACTTAGATAACCCCTAGAAAGTGAATTGAACTCTTGTGTAAAATGGTGCCAGATTCTGATCTCACAAATCGGAGGTCATAAAATTGAAGCAAATGGAAATATCCAGATGTTAAAAAGTGAGAAGGGAATTGGGCCCACGGTGTGCTGCCTGATATAGGAGAGTCTATCTAATCTCCTTGATAGTGCTAGGAAGAGATGCTGCTTCTATTGGGCAGATGGACTTTTGCCCGTTATTTCCACAGTGTTCATGCCCAGCACAGAGCTAATTTCTCTCTGGGATCTCAAGAAGAATGAGACCTTTCAAAAGCTAAAATGCAAACTCAAAATATGTAATTCCAGCTTGTATCACTATCACAGAATCTCTGTTCAAAATCAGGTCGCATAATTTTGGATCTCTATCGTCATTCCCTTACATTTGGTTCCAGTCAAACAATCATCTCACTAGATTGATCTGAGTTTAGAATTCTAAACTTCATTTTCATAACCTGGATCAGACAAAAGGCATCCCCATCATATGACTAAGTCACTGTTTACATTCTATAGCTCAATCACTGAATATATCCAAAGAATGAGTTTGATAATCCCTCTCCTACAGCCTAAACACTTAATGAAATCAATGGGAATTTTGTCAGAGAAGACAATAGGATCAGGTCTGATATTTGCAAATACAATAGTTAACTGTCAAAGCAAGCAAAGACGAAAAGCTTGACTCCTGATCACCCCCGCACCTCTGTGCTCAGTAAATGAATGTCTGGCTTGCACCACCACCCTTGGGATTTGCTGATTGCTTGTAAACTTTCCCTTATAGGATCTGAGGGAATGTCATGCTCACAGAAGTGAGGGACTGATAGAATTGACTTGAGCCAGGTGCTGTGTAAGCTCTGCAAATGCACCTCAGTCAGTGGGAGCAACACCCTCTGCTATTCTAGTCTTGAACATCGATAGAGCAGACTGCCAGTCACGTCAAATTAAAGCAATGTTTTGTATTTTCAGATAAATGTACTATGAAATGAGGTTGAGGCTCCAAACTTGTATCAACTGTGACCAAAAATGAACTTGATGGGGTTGCAGAGAGCAAATAGTGCCCAAGCCCTCTGTGCCACCAAATTCCCTGAACATTACAAACGCGCCCTGGGTTACACAAGACCTGACTTATGCAGATCCGCACTTATGGAAAAAGTTCCGTAAGCTAGAAATAGGAGGTATGGTGTTTGTTTGGTTTTTTGGCATAATGGTTGGAGATACGTTTCCGACTTATGCAAAATTCAAGTTACGCAAGGCGTTCCGGAACAGAATGCTTGCGTAAGTCAGGGAGTGTCTGTATATTGGGACTATAAAGGCACGAGTGTGGTCAATCTACCACATTCTCGACCCCCCACAAAACACAAGCCTTCGCACCACTGTATGCCCTGCCATCATGTTTAGTGTTTTCTCTTCACCCTTTACATCAGCCTGTATAGCATAGTCAGAGCACTTGGAAGAGACTGTGCCCCCTGAACCTCTCTTTTGTTGCTCTTCCTGGGGAAATGTGGGGGATGGGTATATGCAACAATCCTACATTTCTTGTACAACTTTAAAGATATGTGGAATATGGAGAATTTTTTCATTTTTATCCTACTGGCCCAATATTTCTTTGTTGACAAAGACCCCAATTCTGCAAACACTTAGACCCATGAGTAGTCCTGTTGATTTCTGAGACTGCTAAATTATGGGAAGTTATGTCCAAAAGTTTCTAGAATTCAGGTGTTGGCCTCAAGAAGAGAACATACCATATGAAAGATCCTTCGTCAGCACCCATATACTAGTCAGTGCATGGTTTCTGTAGGTTCAATTCAGAGCATGGTATGGTAATTATAAAGCAGATTAACTGCATCATGCGTGCACAGCAGAGTTGTCCCTATATTTAGTTCAGGGAAAGTGACATTATACATGTCAGATGTTTTGAACTACATGTTGTCATGCTGTAGCACTCTTCCCTCCTTCTGTTATTAGCAAACAAAATATAACACTATCACAAAAATGAAGGCATTCTTCTCAGCTATGGCAAATGTATAGTGTTAATAAACACTTAGAGCTGGCTGAAACATTAAGAATTTTCCTGTAACTTTCAATATTTTACAAAAAATTGACCTTTTTAAATCTTCAACCAGTGCTACACAAGTGTATGGCTCCCTATAAATTGCAAATATAAACCATAAGAAATAGCATCAGTAACATTAACACACACCTTCATGCAGGGCATGACTTCTGAGATTCATACCTGAATGGTGGAAGTGATAGTTCTTTTATATATGTATATATAATGTAGTGCCTTTCACTTAAATCAATCACTGTTTAATATGATCTTTCATTTTAACTTGATCAAATACTTGAATCCTAAAAACTCCATGGCCCACCTGTGCCACAATAACTGTTTTTCTGCATATAAAAGCCAGGACTGGAGTTAGGGGGTAGGAAGATGAGCAATTGCTTGGGGCCCCAACCACAGGGGCCCCTGGAAGCTAAATTGCTCAGGCTTCGGCTTCAGCTGCAGGTGGTGGGGCTCAGAGTCCTGGACTTAAACCCTGTGTGGCAGGGCTTCGGCTTTCTGCCCTGGGCCCCAGTGAGTCTAATAACAGCCCTGCTTGGCGGATCCCCTGACATCTGCTTGTAGCCTCCTCAGGAAGCCCCAGACCTCTGATTTAAAACTGCTGGTGTAGAGAGTTGTTGGGTTTTTTGGGGGGGGTGGAGTTGGGAGAGGGGATGGATATTGTGAGTAACTCACTTAAGAAAGGTATGAGAGTCTGAAAGCACACCAGTTCCGGCAAAAAACTGAAATGCTTCCAAGCCCCAGTCTCTCAACTTGACTTGATGTAATTAATACCCCTGTCACATGACAGGTGGGAATGTGTGGCTGTATAGCCACAGACTCCCTTAGCGACTGTTATGAAATGTAGTGCTGAAAATACTTCAGTGATTTTAGAAAAGAAGCCATTTAAGGTTTAACTTTCACTGTTGCTGTTTTGGTGTATGCAAACTGAGTCATACTGTGTGCACCAGTGGAAAAAAAATCCCTTAATAAAATCCCTTAATAAACCTAACTTTACTCTTATTCTCTTCATATGAAAAGTTCAGCTAATACATGGAATATTAATTCCAGCTGGAATAAGTACAAACCACTGGAAGGAAAAAATAGCTTGGTTTCAGAAAATCTGGGAAGTACTGGTGATGAGGGAAGGAAAAACTTGCCTAGCCAAAAAGCCTAACACTGGGAAAGATGTGAAATGTTTACTTTTCCTTGGATGCACAGATAACTCCAGTAGCCAAACCCACAGTAATGCTAATCTGGACTAATTAATGATAAATAATAGGTATTAGCCCTGACTAATGCATCACATCAGTTGTAGTGTTCCAATTCAGACTTCAGGGCAGTTTAATTCTATCTTACACTGGAATAACAAAGATCAAAGTCAGGCTCATGTTTTTAAGTGAATTACCATCTTACAATAGTTTTAAAGAGATGGAAAAAACAAAAAAAAGTTGGATAGTCATATTGTCATTAATATTTTAAGCTCTAACAAGTGGTGAGGTGTGTGCTAGTGATTGTAAGGATAACAAACAGCCTTTTATTCTAGTCAAAGTGATCAGAACAGGAGCATAAGCACGTCACTGGAATGTATTGTTTTAGCAAAATGTTTTTATTGTAAAATTACTACTTAGGCAGCACAGATGATGGCTATTTGTCTTCATTGCCAAAAGTTTTTGAGAGACTTAATATAATTAATGTAGAAAATGTGATTGTACTTCATGTTTGTCTGTAGTAATTCTATAAATCTCTTATGTCTGTGTTCTTGTAGCCACTTGGGTACTGAAGTAGCTGAAATGAGAAAAAGGCAGCAGTCACAAAATGAAGGAACATCTGCTGTGTCTCAAGCACCTGGAAACCAAAGGCCCAACAACACATGTTGCTTTTGTTGGTGCTGTTGTTGCAGCTGCTCATGGTATGTCCCGTAGTGTACTTGGTATCCTATTCAACACAGGTAACCAATGAGAGTGAAAACTGCCAGTTGCTGGGATTGTATGGAGTTCTCTGAGAGTGATAGTGCTGAAAGTCAGACTTTATTTTTCTGCATAAAAATTTTATTAAATAGTTCTCTGCTCTTTGGACCTCTTGTGTTACAGATGAGGCAGCGGGGATTGAAAATACGACTTTAATTTTGCCCCCTTTGCAAAGTTATTATCATAAAATGAGGAAGTAGCGGGTGTAAAACTCAGATGGGCAGATGATCTTGAAAATGTCTTAATTTTACATTTAAGACACTCTTGTCTCAGTTTGTATTTTTCAGTATTTACATCGTTCACTTTAAACTATAAGAAATGTTTCAAAACACTTTATCTTTGCATTCATTGGGAGGTAAATGGACAGAAATGGGAACTATATAGTGCTGTAGCAATTTAGTTGTTGAATTAATAAACTGTTAACTAAATTCTCTAGTCTGAGAGCATAAAAAAATGGATTTCCACTGTGATCTTCCAACTAGCAAAAAGCACTATTTTAGCAGGGAAAATCGTTGCTACTCAGCTATTCTTAAAGGAAGAATTGGATTGGGGAGTTTGAAGCTTAAATCTATGAACTTCTGTTTCAAAATAACTTTAATTAATCATTTTGCTGAGCTGTCTGTCTAAGGTATCTATTGCCGTAATATAGAAGGCTCCAATTTATATACATACTTAACTTTACACACATGGCTAGTCCTAATGAAGCATAAAGCTACCCTCAGAATTGCTCAGGGGCCTATGCAAAGATATAATCATCTGAGTCTTTTTGGAGTGGCCATTCTGTGTACATCTCTCCTGTTTTACACTTAAGTCAGCCATTTGCTCCTTTTCCTGCATCTAAAAATGCACATCAGAGGGTACCAAATATCACAATGGAACAGCCTCTTCTGAACCACTTCCCTGCCACATCCTCCTCTTTGCTACAGGGGCAGAAACAGAATGGCACAAACTTCCAGCTCTCACAGAACCAGAGGATCCATGGGAACAAGAAAGAGTGAGTGAGGACATGCTATTAGAAAGCTATCCTGCTTCTTGCTATATGTTCACTCCATACAACACAGAGAGTCTGAAAGGGTCTTAAATGTGAAGACAAGCACTGTGCTGCCTCTGCTCTTCTCTGGCTTGTGTAAAGGGTATGCGGGGCCATAAGTATCGACTTTACTTATGGATCTTTATAGGCTGCACCGGGATAGATATCTGAATAATCAGTTCTCCTCACACATTCTTAGAGCTTTGTTTCCCTTGGAGAGCCTCCAGAGCAGGATGGTTCCCATACATTTGAACAGCGTGTGCATATTCAGTGTAGATATGATCCATCATTGCATTACAATGTTGGGTGTACTCTCAACAGCTTTTGTAGAAGTGTTTATTGCTGATCATATCCTGACTTTTTTTTCTTAATGTGGACTTGATTGTGCATGAAGAACCTTGTCTGGCTAAGCCTATTTTCTATCTTAAAAGTAAAGTCTAATAGGCTAGCTTGAGAGATGTAGTGGAAATGCCATTGCTTATGACTCTTAAAACTAACCTGGACAATATTTGGAAAATATAATGGTGAAAATAAATCCTGCACGGGCAGAATGATGACCTAATGGGTCTCCCACCTCTAACTTCTGAATCTGTGATTAAAGCCCAAAGAAGGCATGTGAGGGGAAGGAGGGGTTGAGGGGGAGTCATTTCTGAAAGGCAATTTTGGCCCTTTTAGAGCTTGAGTCAAAATGAAATATTTGTCTTGGTGTGGAATTTGTCTTGTGAGCTTGTTTATGGCTACAAGGAGCCAGCATGCTACTTTATTTCCCTCATTCATTTTCTCTAATAGCTTTTATATATATAAAAAAACCTACATGAGAAACCGGACTTGCTGATTATTCTTGCAGGCAAGAAATTCTCTGGAGCCATATTATGCAGGAAGTCATATTAGATTATCATAACAGACTATGCTGGCCTTAAACCTACCCAGACTCTCCCCAGTTCCATCAGTCCTTCTATCTGGAGTATTATGAATCTCACCAGATGTCTTTATGGAGACATCATTGGGTTCATTACTGGTGACAATGCTCTAATAGAACCTGCCAGTACTGACGCTGTTGGCTATTTCCAGCTCTGCCAGCAACCTGTGTGACGTTAGACAATTCAGATCACTTACCCTCTCTGTACCTCAATCTCCTTGCTATTAAAAAATAAGTATAATACTTGCCCACCTTGGAGCGTGGCTTGCGCAGCTTATAATGAATGCTTTCACTTTTGTCAATAACAAGGCTGTATCTGTTCAAGGTGCTAGTTCATTAGCTGACAGCTCTGGACAAGTCATTACAGTTCTAAAAATATCCTAGCGAGTCATGTGATATTTCAGTTTTCTTTCATTCCACCCAGTGTTAAAGTCAAATGAGGATTAAGATTCTGTTTACATAGCAACTTAGTCAAATACCCACACCTTTGTTTGTGGATATAATATCTTTCCTAACAGAGAACTTGTTAGCAGCATTAGGTCTTTATTCAGAAAGCTATTCTGTGTACCTTATGAGAATGATTAGGTATGTTGTGGGTTATATTTTTTAAACTATGTATTTTTTAAATAAGTGTCATCCATTAATTTTGGAAGCTATTTCCAATAGCACTGGAAGTCCAGTGATAGTAAGCATTAGTAGTTTAGAAGGACAAAACAGTGCTGGTCATAGGGGCAGGAACAATAGGTGCCGGGGGTGCTGAAGCTCTGCTTCTAGCCCCGCCCAGGGTTCCACTCCCAGCTGCTGGCCCCCTGCCTGGGTTTCCACTTCCAGCTGCCAGCCCCATGCCACCCCAGCTGTGGCCCCTACCTTAGCCCCCTTGCCCCTGTCCGCATCCTCCTCTCCTGGAGCCATGGCCCCACTCTTGGCCTCAGCTCTGGGGGGCGGGGGGCGTGTACAGGGATAAAGGGGGGCATGAGGTAAAAAGTTTGAGGACCACTGCTTTACAGTTAGCTGACTTTCTTCACCCGCACTATAAAAAGTGTTCCAGCGCTATTGGTGTGGGTTGTCAATGCCGGCTGTTACAGGGAGAGGTGGGAAAGAAACTGTCCCTTTCTGTTAACCATTTCACTACACTTAAAAACACATTCCTAGAGTTCAAGGCTAGAATGGACCATTGTGATCATCTAGTTTCATGTCCTGTGTAACCATGCCATAGAATTTTCCCAAAATAATTCCTCTTGAAGTAGAGCATCTCTTTTTAAAAAAAAAATCCAATGTTGAGTTGAAAATTGCCAGTGATGGAGAATCCACCACAATCCTTGGTAAATAGTTCCAGTGATTAATTATTCTCACTGTTTAAAATGTGTGCTTTATTTTCAGTCTGAATTTGTCTAGCTTCAGCTTCCAGCCATTGGATCGTATTATACCTGTCTCTGCTAGATTGAAGAGCCCATCATTAAACATCTATACCCCATGTAGGTACTTGTAGACTGTAACCAGGTCACCCCTTACCTCCATGAGGGTACCACTGTGAGGTATGTTTTCTAATAATTTAAGCATTCTCAGGGCTCTTCTCAGGACCTTCTCTAACTTACCAACATCCTTCAATTGTGGACACCAGAAATGGACACAATATTCCAGCAGCAGTAGCACCAGTGCTCAATAGAGGTAAAGTAACCGCTCTGCTTCTACTTGGAATTCCCCTGTTTATGCATCCAAGGATTGCATTAGCCCTTTTGGCCTCAGTGTCTCACTGGGAGCTCATGTACAGCTGATTTATCCAACATGACTCCCTTTCAGTCACTCTTTTACCCCCATCATGTAAGTATGGATACGTTTACAGTTAGCCATATTTAAATGTGTAGTTTGCTTACATAGAGCTTATCAGACAATCCAGATCGTTCTGTATCAGTGACCTGTCCTCTTAATTATTTACCACTCCCAATTTGTATGTCATCTGCAACCTTTATCAATGGTGATTTTATGTTTTCTTCCAGGTCACTGATAAAAATGTTAAATAGCGCAGGGACAAGAACTGATCCCTGCGGGATCCCACTAGAAGTAAACCCACTTGATTAAGATTCCCCATTTACAATTACATTTTGAGGTCTATCAGTTATCCAATTTTTAAACTATTTAACATGTGCCATGTTAATTTTGTATTTGTTTAATTTTTTTAATAAAAATGTGCAGTACCAATTCAAATGCCTTAAAGAAATCTAAGTATATTACATCAACACTGTTACCTTTATCAACTGAACTTGTAATATCATAAAAAAATACCAAGTTAGTTTGACAAGATCTATTTCATATAAATCAATGTTGATAGGCATCAGCTCTATTAACCTCATTTACTCTCTTAATCGAGTCCCATATCAGCCACTCCATTATCTTACCCAGGATCAATGTCAGACTGACAAGCCTATAATTACAGGGTCATCCTATTTACCTTTCATAATAGAGGTGCAACATTAGTTTTCTTCCAGTCTTTTGGAATTTCCCCAGTGTTCCAAGACTTATTGAAAATCAACATTAATGGTCCAGTGAGATCCTCAGCCAACTCTTTTTAAAATTCTTGGGTGCAAATTACCTAGGTGTGATTATTTAAAAATGTCTAACATTAGTAGCTGCTATTTAACGTCCTCCAGAGATACTATTGGAATGGAAAGAGTCTTATCATATGATATGACTACATCATCTGCTCCCCCCCAACAGAAATATTTATTGAACAGTTCTGCCTTTTCTGTATTATTATTGATAATTCTACCATTTCCATCTAGTAATGGACCAATACAATTGTTAGGATTCTTTCAGTTTCACAATATACTTAAAAAGACTCCTTCTTTTTGTCATTAATTCTGCTGGCCATCAACTTCTCCTTGTATCTCTTTGATTCCCATATCAATTTTCTACAATTCCTGGCTTCTGATTTACATTCATTACCATCAACTTCCCCTTTCATCCATTTGTTATATAAATATACACATTATTTGGTTGGTTGGTTGGTTGATCACTGCATTTGCTTCCCCTCTAAACCAGTTAGGTGTTTTTACCAGTATGACCTTCTTCCTTGATTGTCGAATTATAGCTTTTGGGGCATCTAGTAAAGTGTTCATGAACTATTCCCAATTATCACACACATTTTCATGGTTTAAATTCTTCCTCTACATTGCTTTATCTCATAATTCATTTAATCTTTGTGAACTTGCCCATTTTAAAGTCCCAAATGCATATCATTGGTTTGGACTTTGTTCTGTTTGCACATTAGAAATGAGACCAAATTATGATCACTTGTACCTAAACTACCATTAATGTTTAGTTCTGTAATCAATTTCTCTTTCTCTGTCAAGACAAGGTCTAATATAGAAATCACAGATGTTAGCTGCAAAGCTTTCTGAGTTAGAAAATAGTCACCTATAATATTCAGAAATTCATGAGATCCCCATATGTCACTCAAATTGAAATCCCACCGCCCCAATCACGCAGCTTTTTTACCCTACACTTGATAGTTAGGTGCATAAGCAGGCAGTCATCCTGTTCCCTAGGGTGATTTGGTGGTCTGTAACATCTTGTGCTTTATCTGTTAGGATATTGATCCATAAGCATTCAAGATAATTTTTTTCTGAGTTAGCAATGACTTGGAAACAGATGATGCCACTTTTGACATAGTGTCACTCCTCCTCCCCTTTTGCCCACTTGATCCTTCCTAAAGAGGTTAAAATCAATGGCTATAACATTCTAGTCACGTGACTCCACCCTGTAGGTTTTGGTGATACTACCTAGATCAAACTTATGTTCATGAATGAGCAATTCCAATTCCTCTTGTTTGCTATCCAGGCTCCTAGCACTGGTGTGAATGTAATTTAAAGAATTTCTTCTCCTTTGGTCCTTGATTAATTTTGTTCTCAAATCTCATTTTTGTGCTAATTGAGAGCTCATGTCTTCCTGCCTTTTACCATTCCCTTTTGTTGTTAATTGAATGCCCTCCTGACTGCTCTAGCCAGCCTGCCCCCGAGGAGATTGGCCCACCTTCTATGGGGAGAGGGGACTGTATAGTTTGGATGTCCTCAACCTCAGCAGGAGGGGGAAACCAATGTTCCACAAAACCAAAACTCTCCACCCTACACCACTTATCTAACCAGTGGTTCACTTCCAGAATCTTCTGCCTTCTGTCTTCATTCACTCACAGGACAGGAAGGATCTCCCTGGAGATTGTTTGTTTGTATATGATTTTTCTTCAGCACTCTTCCCTGAAGTCATCTGTTGTCTGAGACCTATCCCATGATGTACTCTCATTAGTGCTGATAGGAACCATCACAAATGGATCCTTTCCCATCAATTTCAAAAGCTCATCCAATCTTAGAGAGAGATCTCGTGTCTTGGCTCCAGGAAAAGAGCACATCGTCCTAAGGCATGCCTGTCTCTTGCAGAATGTTCATTTGATTCTTCTTAGTATAGAATCCCCAGCAAGGATCATCTGTCTGTCGTCTTGGATAGTTAAAGATTCTTCGTGAGCAAACTTGCTGTGTTGTCAAATGTACAGTAGCTAGAATGTCTTAATGCTCTATGGAATGGTGGTAGCACCGCAAGAAACCTGGAGAACCAGAAATGAAAGGCTTAGCCAACATAAACCACTTTGATTGGGCCAGTCTTGCTAGATTTGTGTCAGAGTAACTATAAGGGAGTGCACCGGAGCTCCCTTTCAAGCAAAACTCCCAATGAAACCAGTAGAATCTGAATAAAACTCACAATCTGGGCCTAATTCTCACACTATGCAGAAAATGTTCTTGTACATACAATCTTCTAAATTGTCTTCTCTTTGGATCCATTAACTCCTAGTTTCTAGGGTGCTAGACAGAGCTGTCTAGCAAACATTCTCTTTTTTGCATCACAAGACTGGGGGGACAGGGCAGAGATTTAACTACTTAGTCCTGAAAACTGGCCCCACTCAAGGTTCTCCAAGCTACCTAAAATGGGAAAACTTAACTTTCAGCATTGGACAACCAAAAAGAAGACATTCTGTCTGTTAGAGTACTCTTTTCATGCCTTAATTGGTTAAATTAATGGTACTTAAGCTATACTCCAAACACTTCTTTGAAAGAAACTGCAGCAAGGGAGGTCTAGGTTGGACATTAGGAAAAAGTTCCTAACTGTCAGGGTGGTTAAACACTGGAACAAATTGCCTAGGGAGGTTGTGGAATCTCCGTCTCTGGAGATATTTAAGAGTAGGTTAGATAAATGTCTATCAGGGATGGTCTAGACAGTATTTGGTCCTGCCATGCGGGCAGGGGACTGGACTCGATGACCTCTCGAGGTCCCTTCCAGTCCTATAATCTATGAATCTATGAATCTATGAAAGAAAGAAAGAAAGAAAGAAAGAAAGAAAGAAAGAAAGAAAGAAAGAAAGAAAGCTGTTGCGGCAACAGCGAAACAGCAGAGGGGGGGGACATGTATAGTCCTAGAGTATATAACATTAAAAATAAAAATGCTCACTCTTCAAATCATCATTCGGCAGGGGCAAGGATTTTTCCTGCTGATTGTACTGGAGCCTTATGAATGTTTAGTGCTTGTAACAGGGCTAGAAACAGGTGGCTCTGTGCACACTGTTTACACAACTCTCCCAGGGCATCGCAATCTGCCTTGCAAACCTTTGGGCCTGGGCCCTGCCTGATATACTGTGCCAGATTGTGTTCTGGTTTAATGAGAAGGGCAAACTTCCAGCAATTAGTAGGCTGAGATTAACAAACAATTCTCATGTGTGGTTTCAGCGAGAGAGAAAGAGAGAGATCTGGGCTGAAGAACTTCAAAGATAACCAAGAAACTGGCAGATTATTGCCCCGCACCTTATTGTCACTTACACCAGTGCAAAGTGGGTGTAAAATGGTACCATTCTAACTGGTAGTACTTCATACCCACTCTGTGCTTGTGTAAATGATTACACAAGGTGTGGTGGGAGTTCAATTGGGTACCACGTGCATTACTTAACTACTTAAGTAACTATTCCACAATGACTTCAGAACAAGAGTGAGTTATTTGGTTTGGGGTTTTTGGAGGGGGAGGGGGCATTTAAAGCCACAGCCTATGTTCAGCCATTCCACTTGTGAATTTGAGTTTTGATTCAGATGAATTGGAGAGTCTAACATATAGCAATATAGAACAGACACTATACTGCAGTATTCTAGGAAATTGTTGCACTGTTATTGGCCAGTTGTTAGGGTGGTGGGAGGGAAGGGGTGTGTTTCTGAAACGGTAACCTAATTTTTCTAACCTCAAAAGTTCACATTAGTTCTGAGATGCATTGAGGTTCGTGTCTGTATTTACTATGACTTGTCCATCTGTGGTAACCCAGGAAGGATGGGCTGACGGGAAAAACCTAAATGTATGGAATTAGCAGGTAGTCCATAACTTAAACTGAAGTGTCACAAAACAAAATGGAAATACCTTTGTGTATACCAGGGGTCAGCAACATTTGGCACGTGGCTCGCCAGAGTAAGCACCCTAGCGAGCCGGGCCAGTTTCTTTACCTGCTGACGTGGCAGGTTTGGCCGATCGCGGCCCCCACTGGCTGAGGTTTGCCGTCCCGGGCCAATGGGGGTGGTGGGAAGCCGCGGCCAGCACATCCCTCGCCCGCGCCGCTTCCCGCCACTCCCATTGGCCTGGGACGGCGAACTGCAGCCAGTGGGGGCCGCGATCGGCTGAACCTGCCGCGTCAGCAGGTAAATAAACTGGCCAGGCCCGCTAAGGTGCTTACCCTGGCAAACCATGTGCCAAACGTTGCCGACCCCTGGTGTATATAATAGTGCTAAATTCAGAAACCCCCCTCATTCTGATAGCAAAGTCTGAAAAAATAAGAGGGAGAGTTGAAATCCCCCACAATGAAAATCTGGTGGCCCCATTTCAAACAAACAATTGGAAATTGCTGGGAAAATTAGGGTGTAAAAAATCAGACCCACAATCCCCCTGATTTGAAGAGTAAATATGTAGGATCACATGACTCTTAATCTTATTCAGCCACACCTAAGCTGCTGGCAGTAGTTTCTTAGAAGGAGATCTAAGACTAAACCTAGTTAATTTTAGAAAGTGATCTTGATTCCAGCCTGTTGCAGCACCACTTGTGCATGTAGGGGTAGCTGACCTTGAGGAGAAATTCATCCCTGAGGGGAAGGCAAGGAGTGCAGGTACCCCCTCCATCAGAAGAGGGTAGCTTGAAGACCCTCCGGGAGATGTGCTGATTCAGCACATCGTGCTGGCATCCTAGCTCTCCCTCTTCACAGCCAACCTCACCCACCTTCTGGGCAATGTCATTCAGCTCCAGGGTTGGGGAGAACGGGCTGTGGGAGGCTTGAAGTGTTATAGTCCTGCCACGGGTGGACTTTCTGCCACCAGGACAGATGAGCAAAGCTGTGGTGCTGGAAAAGAAACTGGAGAGCTAGGGCACCAGAATCCAGTTTGTGTGAGTTTCAGTGGGTAGGAGCATTGGCCCCATGTCAGTCCAGAACATATTGTGAAGAAGCTTTGTCTTCTCCTTTCAGGTGTGACATTTATATAGCTACACAAAGATGCATTGACTTCAGACCCTGGAAAAAACACAAAACTGCTGCAAGGGGAGAGGCTTAACATAGGCCTAAATTGAAAATAAAGTGGGAATTAGGACACTCTGTATGGTACCTTAAAGGACAAGGGAAAATTTTGTAAGTTTTCAATTTTATTCAACAGTGGCATATAACAAGACATTACATATTTAAGTTTCTATCAGGAGAAATTCTTATCCAAATAAGACACTGGTTCCTAACTGAAAGGGAAAAGGTACTAGCTCCAGTCAATTTGTTAGCAGCATAACTTCCAACTGGTAAAGGTTTATCATGTAACTATGTATTATTCCAAATCAGTTTAAAATGTCAGTTAAAACAGGAATAAATGTCTAGGGCTTTTAAATAAAAATGAGGATAGATCATGGAAATGAGTCTTTGGAGGCTAAGTCCTAGTAGATAAAACCCAGAAGATGGAGAATCTTCTGCTAAAAGTAGGCCAGTTATTCATCAAGGCAGAAAAAAGGTGATGACAGTCTTATCTAGTCATCTTAACGTGAGTTGGAAATACAAACGCATAGCCAGTTGGCAGCATTCGTGGTTATAAACTAGCAAATGTAGGGTGCCCTCAACTCCCTTTGACGTCTCTGTGTTGGGGGCACATGCTGCTCCAATTGAGCCCTTCGCTCTATGGAAAATTTGAAAAATAGCAATTAAAGTCCATTGTGAAACAGTGCAAACTTCTGTCTGTATCCATACAGACCAATCTAATGATCTCAACCCAGCAGTGTTTTGAAAAATAAATTAAAAAATGAATGGTTGAATGAAAATGAAGGGGTAACATCCCTAATTTGACTTGAAGCATATAGGCAAGTATATAAACACTTATACTTAACTCTGCCAATGTACTTCAGTCCCAAATAGCAACACCTCTGCTATAATCCAGTCTTGAATCTCTCTCTTGCTAGAGACCATCTGTACTAAATTGTGTGGTGGCTATTTTAAATGCTCCTCTCTGTAGGTGACCTACTGGAGGTTTCAATCTGTATCTGTGGAAGTGGAAGACTGAAGGTCCTACTTAACCATTTAATCCGTTATTTCAAAACTGTAACAAAATATAATGCAATGCTGGGCAAAACCGGTTTAATCCTATTTAATTTATTAAGAAAGTATGTTCTTCAATCTCATAATAGGAATCTTTATAAAAACTTAGACTCCCTAACCCAAAAACTTAATAATACCTTTGAATAAAGCTATAAGAGCTTAGCAGGAACATTCTGGTCATCTCTCCCCATTGTGAAAGAAGCAACAAGAGTGCAACAAGCGGACGGACTTAGCAAAGCTAACTCTCATCATGCCCTTGGCAACTTCCTAATGGGCTCCAATTCTCCACTGCCTTATATCTTGGATAGTCACTCACACCTGTGCAAAGCAAATGTAAGTGGCTATACAAAGTGTAAGGCTGCAGAGAACTGAGACCCCATGTGCACTTGTTGGAATAGCATTGGAATCACTAAAGTCATCTGCCAAAAGACTGCTCCAAACCACTCTGATGGTGAAGCTTCTGTTCACCTGGTGTCCCTTTAAATTAGTGTCGTTTCTAGTTCTCTGAGACCTAGATGACAGGTGCCTTTATGTCTTTCAAATATACCAATCACTTGTAGAATAGCTGCAGTCAGTATTAAGGACTCGGGGGCATGTCTAGAAACTACACATACCCTCTGCACGCAACAGAATATAAAGAACAACAATCTTTTGAAGGAAGAAATGAAACTGACAGGGAAACAAGTGGACTGTTGGGTGAGTTGGTGGGATGGAGATCAAAATAGGGTAAGGCCACCCCAAGTCTAATATTTGCCTAAGTTCATGAACCAGAGGCCAGCCCTGCTGTAGTGAAATAGAACCAGAATAATTCCATTAAAATCAGTGGTAAGAGGACTTAGCACACCAGATTGCAGTAGTAGATTTCTTAAAGTGCACTCCACATTTGAGTCTAAAATAGGACACCTTTTCTGAGAGAAGACTAAAAGTTTCCAAAATATTTATTTAATAGCTTCTGCTGTAAATACTATATAAAAGCAGTGTGATTTCTTTATGACGGAGGTCAGTTGAAATTTTTTTTCTTCCATCAGTGTTCACTATGAAATTCTGGGAGGAGAGAGACAACTAGGAAATAAGCAGGGTTTAGTAAAGCCCCCTTGTGGACAGTGTTGTATCACTAGACCTTTTAAAATGCTTGTCTGCTTTTGTATGTCCTCAAATTCACACGTGTCATCAATGACCTCAAAATCATCTCCCACCATCACCTTTTTTATATAATAATATATAAATAATATCCATATAATTTAATATAAAATATAAAAAATAATATATATAATAAAATTATAAACAGGTATTTCTTCATTTAAATTTTGTTAAAATAGCCCCCAAACTGTAACATTTAACTCAAATCTTTCTCTAGAAACATGATCATAGTGACTGTAAATTACCTGAAAAAGACTAAACTCACAATCTGAATTTTTATTAAAGCTAAGGTTAAAATTCTATAATGCACAGGTTAAGGGAATTGCGTTGGTACATCTGGGTATAGTGCTTAAATCATTCAAAAGTACAAAGTATGCTTTAAAAATCATAAAATACATATAGTACATAATCAGCAATAACCCAAATTTAGATTAATAAATTTAATTATACAATTTAGGTGTTCGCATCCAAATATTCAGGTATATCAGACATGAAAAGTTTTACAGAGAGTTGGTTGTAGAAAGCAAATATAGCAATGAGTGGAGATTGTCCCTCAGTAATTGAGCATTTAGGACTGGTTGTCCCTCAGTAAATACAGTGCATCAGAGATTTATCTACATATTGCCCTTAACCTGAAAGCCAAGAAGTAGTAATATACTGGCACACATGGAAAAACAACTTCAAAACCTGAAAATAAGTGCATATTTGTAAGTAGAACTATTAGGATGCTGTACCGCATCGGCACCTAGGCTCATACCTGACAGCATGGTACTAAGATGAGTTTAGAGGTGCCATACTGCAGAGAAAGGGGGGTCCCTTCTCCACATCTTTGGCTATCTTGGCAGCAGAGAGATTCCACGGCGCATTCAGAGTTGAGGTGGGAAGGGATAGAATCTCAGAGTATTGATCAAAGTTCCTTCAGTAAAATACAGTCTAATACTAAGGCTGCTAACTGCAGCTTGGTGCATAATGTTTCCTGTGTCTGCCTCCATGGCAGCACCACCACCAGCATCTAATGACATCTTAATGGATTTGAGATGCTGAGAGTATGAAAGGCTCCACTTAAAACCAGAGTTTCTTGTAATATAGATTTCTGTTATCTAATTGGGAAAATGCATATGAATGTACAGAGCAATAAATTCTTCCCTACACTCTTATTAAACTCATATTATATAGAAGTACATAGATTGTATACTGCAATAGTAAATATACGGCACCAACACCACTTCATATTAAAACTAAAACACTGTCTAAACCAAGGAAATTCACAATAAAGGCTAAAACTCTCTCCTCTATTCATTCCATTGTAGCTAGTTTATTGAAAGACTTGCAGAATCTCATGCAGGACCACATTACCCCTCTCTACCCCCAGGTTTAGGAAGACAATTCAACAAAACTTCTTGCTTTTGTAGGTTCTGTTAGGGTGAGGAAGTATCTAATAGAGACCATACTTCAGTTTGACATGTAGAAATAAAAGGCATGATCCTACTCTCCTTGAAGCCAATTGCCAATCTCTCACTATCTCAATGGGAAGAGAAGAGTAAGTCAAATTATATGAGAGCTTGCTCATGGAATATAAGCCAAAACTAATTGCATGCTAATACAATGAAACCTGCCTCAAACTACCTGCTAGGTTTTGCCTAGTAGGAGGTGACCTTTAAAGGTTATAAAACTTTTCTAAAAATCATGGAGACTCTTACTGCATGCTGAAGACTAACTTGCCTGTTCATGGTGATGTGCGTGTTCATGCATATTTCACTGTCTGAATTGCTGTCTTCTAGCAGGTGGCTAACAAACCTTTTTGAATAATACACTAGTGATTGTGGAAGAAAAAACATATATATACAAAACTACAACAAGCCACAGACCAAATTGATCATGGACATCAGTGTTTGGCCCTTGAATGTGCATTAAGGGGTAGTATACTGACTGGTCACCTCATATTAAGAGGGAAGCTAAACATCTTAAATATATAACCTGTAAAGAGACCTTCTTGAGAAGAATTAAGCAAAAATAACTGTTCAGGAGTGAAATACAAGACACTTTATTTTTTAAAATGCTTTGTTCAGCTGTCCTCCTAGTGAGTGAGTGAAGTTACCTGGTTTAGTTTTCAGAGTTCTTGTATTAAAATCCAGCAGATTTGTTTGCAGTCTCCAGAGCAGCAACTACAGGAAAAGACCCACTCAGCCCAGGATGGCGCATGCACAGTCTGGTCAGCAAGTGGGATCTGTGAGGAGCTGGATCATGCTCAGTGCAGATAGGTCCTCCAGAAAATTTAGCTGCTGAACACTTAACAAGTCTTTACTGAGCATGCCTGAACTTAAATTTTCAGATGCTCACAATTTGCCCCAAAGAGGGTGTATTTTCAGAATGCAAAAGGCACATCCCTGACACCAGAGGCATTTCCTACCATCAACAACCCACTGAACTTCTAGTCCCTGCTTCAACATATGGAGATGCTAGAGCTTCTCAATGAAACAGTTATAGAAATTTTTTTTTAATGTGGGCAAATATATATTTTTCCTTATAATTGTTTGGAGAAACTGTTATTTGCTGAAACTTTCCAGGAAAAGTCAGTGTGAGGCAGACACTCAGAATGGAAAACTTCAGATCGAATGGTTAAAGTTTACAAAGTTATAGGCAACTGAAAACAGGGTCAGGTTCTGAGAAGTATCTCTGCATGCATCACCTAGATTAGAAGAGAATATGAACTGCTCTAACATGAGCTTTCTGAAGCTGGCACCAAAGTAGCTGCACCATGCAGCGTTCTAAAAATCCACAATACAGAGCCAGCATGAGGATTTAATACTGCAGAGTCCAAAGTGCATGCATGAACTAACTTTAATTTCTAAATCTTGCTGAGAAACCCCTCTATACCCAAAAAACTAGCACCGGGTACCAATTCTTGTGAAGATCAAATAAACATGGAGTCTCTAGGTCTTAGGAACTGAGACAAGCCAAAAAAATTCAGAAAATATTAAATTAATTAAACCTAATACTGGTATTCTCCTTATGGCTTCACATTTTCAAAAGGAAAAAAAATCTATCGCTGTATAAGATTGAGTGTGTGAAATTTCAAGCAGATAAGTTTATTTTTGGCAAACATAAATAGGGAGGTAGGAGAGAGATTTATTAACTAGCTAGGTTCTGTATAACATAGCTTGGAGGTTGCCTGGCTGTATCATTCATAGTTATACAGCTTTGTCAGTGGATTTTACTGGTATTTCAGTGATCTTTTCATATAATAGAGCAACATCGTCATGCTTCTCTGCTCCTAAATAAACATTGTCCTGCCCAGTTTTCACTGGCCTATGGCTCAAAGCTTCCAGCTGACTTACAAGTAAGGCGCCAGACAACTTATTCATTCTCTTTTCTATTGTATAAAAAAAAGCCAATAGTCATCTGCTCATATGCACTGCAATATCATGGCACTACATTAATCTCTAATTCCAATGGCTTCAGAATCTGTCCCTTAGTATCTTGTGAGATGTATTTAGTTTTGTCTCGATTTGGGGATGACCATTCCATCGCTACTGCTTGCTACAGGGCATAGTTCTTAGTCTCCCTGCCAATGCAGGAGCTAGTAACTAACTGGAGGACAGATATAAGAAGATCCTCCGGGTGGAAGCTGAAACTAGGAAAAAAATCAAACTAGAAATAAGGTGCAATATTTTTAACAGTGAAGGTAACTAACCATTGGAGCAACATAGTAAGGGTTGTGGTATATTCTCTATCACTGTGATTTTTGTAATTAAAATTGGATGTTTTAACAGATATGCCCTAGTTCAACCAGTTATTGGACTTGAAGTGGAAATTAATTCCTGGCCTGTGTTATACAGGAGGCCAGACTAGATGATCACAATGGTCCCATCTGTCTTTAAAATATATGTATCTATAACCTACCTGTCTTTTTTCCCCAGTCTCTTAATTCTGTGATAATTAGACTTCCCAGCAGCAGGAAGTGTCTGTGAATACTATGAATTATAACCCCGTGAAACAGACACTTCCTGAGGACAAACAGGTTACAGAGAAACATGTGAGAATGTCTGTCAGCCCCCAGTAAGTTTAGCTGAAACTATACATTGATACTAAATGTATACAATGCTGATTTCTAGTTTTAGAGCCAAATTCTGTCCTTGGATGCATGCAAGTTCCATCAACTTCATCTGGTCCTTAGGCTGTGGTGAGGATAAATTTTTGTTTTTATTACAGCAGTGCCCAGAGGCCCTACCAAGATCAGGACCCCATTTCACTACTTATACAAATGCATAGTAAGAGATGGTCCCTGCCATGAAAAGCCTACAATCTAAACATACAACACAAAGGATGGGATGGAAACAGGTGCAAAGAAGTGATAGGATTTTACCCAAGGTTACAGAAGTGGGAATAAAATACAAATTTCCTGACACTCCAGTGCTTTTCCCACTAGACCAGTGGTGGGCAACCTGCGGCCTGCGTGCTGCCCATCAGGGTAATCTGATTGCGGACCACAAGACATTTTGCTGACGTTGACCGTCTGCAGGCATGGCCCCCGCAGCTCCCAGTGACTGCGGATCCCCGTTCCCAGCCAATCAGAGCTGCGGGAAGCGGCAGCCAGGACGTCCCTGCAGCCTGCCACTTCCCGCAGCTCCCATTGGCTGAGAACGGTGACCTGCTAACACTGGGAGCTGCGGTTGGCGTTGTGGTCTGCAATCAGATTACCCTGATGGGCCGTGTCAGGGTTCCTTCCCCACTCTGAACTCTGGGGTACAGATGTGGGGACATGCATGAAAGACCCCCTAAGCTTATTTTTCCAGCTTAGGTTAAAAACTTCCCCAAGGCACAAATTCCCTCTTTGCCTTAGTATCGCTGCCACCACCAAGTGATTAAAACAAACATTCAGGGAGGGCCACTTGGAGCCCTACATTTCCCAAATATCATCTCCAATTGGTACAGGTGAACACAGACCCAAACCCTTGGATCTTAAGAACAATGAAAAATCAATCAGGTTCTTAAAAGAAGAATTTTAATTAAAGAAAAGGTAAAAGAATCACCTCTGTAAAATCAGGATGGTAAGTACTTTACAGAATAACAAAAGACTCAAAAACACAGAGGATTTCCCCTCTAGGCAAAACATAAAGTTACAAAAACAGGGATAAACCTCCCTCTTAGCACAGAGAAAATTCACAAGCTAAAACAAAAGATAACCAAACGCATTTCTTTCCTATTATTTACTATTTCTACAGTACTAGATGCTTAGTTCAGATATGCTTAAGGAGATGTAATTTCCCTGTCCTGTTTCCTGGCTGGCTCCGAGAGACACAGACAAAAAACCTTCCCCCACAGATTTGAAAGTATCTTCTCCCCTTATTGGTCCTTTTGGTCAGGTGCCACCCAGGTTATCTGAGCTTCTTAACCCTTTACAGGTAAAAGAGGAATTAACCCTTTACAGGATAAAGAGGGATTTTATGCTGCCCTTAGCTGTATGTTTATGACAGGCCACATGCAGCACGCAGGCCGCAGGTTGCCCACCACTGCACTAGACTATGCTTTCTTAGTTTGACTTCTACATTCCATATACCCTGCAGCATATTGAATGACACCAGGGAAAGAGTTTTAATAACTTCCTTATTTTATGTTGATAGAGGTATAGAATGTGCATTGATGGGTATATAGTGATTTCAAAAATATCTTAACGGTTTGGAGATGATAACTGAGATCATGCTTGTATAAATACTAACTGATGACAGCCATGCATCATCGGACATCAGCTTAATCACCTAGTTACAATAACATAGTAATAGTGCTCTTAGTTACACCTGTGTAAATTTGCTGTAACATCACTGACTTCACTGTACTTAGACCAGTGTAACTGAGATTAGAATCTGGCTCCTGATGCATCAGTTGAAGTCCACAAGAGTACTGGATTCCCAGAGCATAAAGGATCAGGTCCCAAATGTAAATTACTTCCATTGTTTCAGAATAGCAGGAGGGCAAAAGTTTCACTGTAAGGACATTCTGGAACTTTTTGAGTGTCTGAAAGAACTGGGTGGAATTATCAAAAGAGTTTTGGGGACTTTCAGTGGAATTTGTGCTCCTAGATTACTTAGGCTCTTTTGATATCTCTACTCAGTGTATTGTGAGGTACAAAAACTACTGGCTTGCAATATTGGCCTAGTAAAATAATTACTTGACAGGACAAATATATAATTGTTGAACATAGAGACTAAGGGAGAGTAATATCTTAAAAAATTAAATGTTGTACATCTGAAACACCAGGATCCCCAACAGCTGATCCAAAATCATTGACAAGGAATTCTGAGCAAGTTTAACCTGGTATTTGCTTGCATTTGAATTTGTACATTTATTTTAAATGGTGTACTGCAGTGTCTGATTAGTCAGATGTTTAGATCCTATGGTCATGAAGTTCCAAATGAAAACATGGATTACTCTTTCAATAATATTATTTGCAATTGGTAAGATGGTTATAGCTATTGCAGAAAGCTGGAAGCTCATGGTGTATTGAAAGCAAGAAGAAAGTCACCCCATTTGGCCTGTTGTAATGTTTTTAGTATTTTCTTCAGAACAATAAAACAAGAACAAAAATAGGCATGGAGCACAACCTCTCAATGAACTGGAACTAAAATCCATTAAGTGGCAGCACTTTTCATTCCTCACTATGCCCCTATGCACTCCAGACCTATCCACTTCAAGGCATTATTATTTCTGATGCAACTTTAGCATGTAGAATCTGTGTCTATAGACTACACTTTTTTTCAGGGAAGTTAGCTGGATGTATTTGAATAAGTACAGTACACTATAAGGGCGCTATCCACTGATTTATGGGGTCCGACTGTTGATCAGCTTAATATTGTTTCACTGTTGCCTGATACCTTCCAAAGGACACACTTTCTCTTCCTAAAAGTTCACAATCAGTTGCTTGGTAAAACTGAGTTTTATCCTGTTTGTTTAGTTTTCTATAACACAACTTGCTTGCAACTTGTTTCCAACGCAGACTACTGCATCTATGTTAACTTGAGGTTTTCAGGTCCCCCTAAATGAGGAATATGCAAACACTTTGCCATTGTGGACTGCTTGATTTCCACAAAAAGAGAAGAATTAATTTTATTTATTTATTTTTACATTATCACGAAAGTTGCAACATAGCTGATATCAATGCAATATTATTAATGAAGGTAACAAGTAATGAAAAGTAGAAAACTGGTACTGGGCTCACGGTTATTCATGTTTCTGTAGGTAGTCATAACACCCGGATTTGAATATCTTGCCCTAGGTGGTTTCACTAAAATTAGATGCATTCAAAATATTCATCTCAAAATGAAAAACTGCTTGGCATTCAAAGTTCTTTACATTTCATTACATGGCTGAAAATAGACTCTCTTTGTGTTTTCTCACAAACTTTATGCAAATGTATTATTTTTTTAAATGAAAGTGACCAGTTTGTAGAGCAAAAAACAAAGAGCTACCCTGAGTGACATTAACTCATTTGTTCAAATGAAAGTTGCCTTCGCATCAAGAAGATGTCATATGTCTGATGAAACACTAACCTTCTGTCAAATGCAGAAAATCAAGTTGGACTGTACTAAAATCATTCAAACCAAGATAGCCAGAAATGTAATGGAAAATGTCAGTCAACAACTATTGTGAACTTAGCGCATCACTCACTAAAGTAATTGAATTTGAGAAATTGTTCCAACTGACCATATCAACCCGTCAGAGTTTTCTGAGCTTTCCAAGGCTAATTCTAATTTTAATTCTAATAATGACTAATTCGGTCATTGAACTTCATTTATTAACAATTAGGTGAAAGAATTAGTGCCAGTTATGTACTTGATACCATCACACTAGCACAAACTACAAAATCGCAGATGACAAAATATTCTTGGTCCTTCTTTAACCTTCTATCTAGATGTATACCAAAGCTCTTAACAAAGCAAAATATAGAGCTCCTATCCCAGTTACTGCTCTGATAAATAACAGCTTTGGTGTCTAGTTTCCTATTTCATTTTTGGAACTCAGTACCCTATTCATTTTTTTCCAACTTCAGCAGCCAGTCCTGATTCTCATACTTCAGCAGAAGCTTTGCATGAGCAAAGCAAGTAGCATTTGACCCCAAATATCTACTTAAACTAACAGTACAATCTTACACCTCTCGGTTGAGAAACCTGGAGCCCCATTTAAAACTTGGGGTGTGGGTGGTTTGGAGTGGCTCAGCCCTGAGGCAGGCTGATGAGCTCAGTGCAGTTTAACTGCTGCTCACATCGCAGAAGAAAAAAGACAGGTCATTTCATTCTCTTTGGGTTGAATCTTCCTCATCTTACCCATCACGCGAGTGCTCCCATTAAAATTGCATGAATAAGATGAGTAGGATGTGGTGAATCATAATGCTTTAACTATTTTTAAAAAACTGTTTGCAATCATAAATTAATAAGAGCTTGCTGTACCTAGCAAGCAGGATTGTGTCTGTGATGAAAAGCTGTATTGTCCCAGGGGGAGCTTTGGGAGGGATTGTGCCTTGGGTACAATCCCTCAGAGAAGCACAAGGGAGAGCACATCTGTTGTACTATCCTTTTGTGCTCCTACCCTACACCAACCAGTGGAGTTGGCTGGGAGCTGCCGGTCACCTTTCTGTATCTCCTCCATGGAGTGACTTGTGACCACAGAGGCACTGAAACCCTGTATCTAGAGGAGTGTAGGGGCCATGACAGAGGGAGGGAGGCTTCTTGTGACATCTTCTCCCCCTCCTCCCCAAATAAACCTTTGTGCTCTAACCAGGTACAAACTGACCCTAAGCAGTTACATGTGTGGACTTAAAGATTACAAGATGTAAAAAGTGGATGGTCCATATTCTGTTCTTGTTCTATACATGGAACTCCCACTGGCTTCGGTGGGTGCTCCTTTTATAGATTGACAGGAAATGGGTCAAAAGGAGAATGGAAAAAGCTTTTTACCTGCCAACCCCAGAGTTCAGGATGTGTTGTTTCTCCTGCAGCAGTTGATGACATCCTAACACCTTAAGCAGCACAGGAGCTGCATTCCTACGCTGTAACAGGGGAAGCAGAACCAAGGGCCTGAACTCAGGTCTTGGCAGGTAAGTGAAGAAGCAACTGATTTCAAGCAGCTTTGTTTGAAAGTGTATATCTTTGTAATGTTTAAGTCTTAATATGTAATCTGCAATATTTGGGATTTTTAATTGTGGATTTTTAAAAGAGCCCTTGAGTTCACCATACGCTCTGCCAAACTGATGATAAAAGTGTTGATCACGCACCTGAGTGAAGAAGGGGTGGAGGGAAACCTTATTTACAGTTAGAGTGACTCAGAGATGGATTTCTCTTTCAATGTGAGTGGAAGGTACTCGAGAAACCATTTCAATTTTTTATACTTGCAACTACATAAGATGATCAGGGGCATTGTGAATATTTGATATTCAAAATCTGAGCTATATTGGTTGTGTTTTTTTTCCATTGGACAGACTGTTCACGTGGTATGTTCCAGTTCCCAAGCCTAACTCTTATAATCAGATTTCCCATGCAAATATTGATGCCATACAAAATTTGCTTCCTGTAAGCATCTTCCAGTATTCAATTAATTCTGTTTCTGTAAATCAGGGATCAGCAACCTTTGGCATGCGGCTCACCAGGCCAAGCACCCTGGTGGGCCAGGCCAGTTTGTTTACCTGCTGCATCCGCAGGTTCGGCTGATCACAGCTCCCACTGGCCGCAGTTCGCTGTTCCAGGCCAATGGGGGCTGCGAGAAGCCACGGACAGCACATCCCTCAGCCCGCGCCGCTTTCCGCAGCCCCCATTGGCCTGGAACGGCGAACCATGGCCAGGGGGAGCCGTGATCGGCCGAACCTGCAGACGCAGCAGGTAAACAAACAGTCTTGGCCCGTCAGGGGTCTTACCCTAGCGGGCCGTGGGCTGAAGGTTGCTGATCCCTGCTGTAAATGTTCCTGCTAGTAATTTTACCTGCTAGAATATTCATAGACAGCAAAGAAAAATGAAGCAAATAGGATTCAAAACAGAAACAAATATTTACAGATTTTTTTTTACATTTTCACCTAGCTTTGAAGATGTATTTATTTATTTTAGAAAAGGAAAGTCATTCTTCTCTCAGTTCCTAGTTACAGAAGGCTAATGGAAGTCTTTCTACTAAAAAACCAATAAGTTTTATCGGTATGAAAAACTAATAGTACTTGCCATAAGGACAAAATGGCTTACCACTTAATGAAGTGTAATCCATTTAGCATGATATTTGCTAAGTTGGCAGTCCATTAAAAATAAAAGTCAGTTTTCAAAGTAATGTGTCCAGGAGTCCTCACAAATTTGGTTAAAGAGGGAAGGAATTCTATGGGACAGCTACATGCTAAATCTTGTAATTGAAACCACACAACATAATCTTAATGTGGGGGAAATTTTGTTACTCAAAGAATGAATGAATCCCCAACATTGCTGGGGCATTTTTGTAAGTGCCCAATAAAGTCTCTCTCCGTCTCTCTTTCTTTTTTCTTCTTCCTTTCCTCTTACTTGTTACCAGTATTATTCTGACTTCACTTAGGGCAATCTTTCCAAAAGTGATCTCTAAATTTATGCCAGTTTTTGGGTGCACAACTATGAACTTGTAGTAAATTGCATATGGAAATAGCATCTGTACTTCCTAATCTGAGTTCTGGGGCATGCAAAAATTTGTGACTGAAAAACTCTCCCAAAACTCGGTTCATATTTAGAGGCTGGTGTGAAACCACTTTGGAAAACGTAGCTCTAAATATATACATACTCCATACATTGGAGCATTGCTATAGTCCTTATTTTAAATTAACTTTCTCTAGACAAAATAAAGTGTTGTACTACATTGCAGCCTCACTGTTAGGAATGAAGATAGAGGGGACAATGCAGGAAGGCCAACACATACAACCAAAATGGAGAGTATCCAGGTCATAGAGGAATGGTAAGTTTGTCACGTTAAATCTTCCAGTGCTCACAATAGCTATCCAGTAAATCAAATGTCTGTATTTCTAACTTGTCTGTAAGTAATATCAAAACCTCACTTGATCTGAGGCTTCTAGGAAGTTATCTGATGTTCCCTTCTTAAATCTTTGGATAAAGGCAGTAAAATCAGACATGATGATGAAACGCAAGTAAAGGCATTCCAAGTCCTATCTTACCTACAAAAATAACTGTTTAAATACAGTTGTGAAAATGTTGTTGCCCAAACACGTGGGGAGGAGAGAAGATGGGACTAGAGGAACTGTCACTACATATCTTCTGGCCCTCCTTCCATATACACAAATTCAGGGGTCATGCAGTTGCTGCTCCAACTTTGAGTGCAACTGCTGCTGTTCCAAGACCTTGGGGAGCAGAAATTTTTCTCCTTCTCTCTGTAAAATTCCCTAGCATCCAGCTGAGTTATGTGGAATAAATGCTGGAGAAAGGATTTTAGCCTTAACTTTCTGAACTTGAGATTCTACTTATTATTCTCTTCTTAAATTAATGTAACTCTGGGGCATAGTGCCATCTTGCTCAGATATCTTCATCAGACTGTAATATTCATGAAGCAAGGAGGGTCCAGTTTTAGAGCAATGAGTTAATGGTTACAAAAAAGGAACTTAATGGATGAAACCAGATTCGATGCCCTACTCAATCCCTAAACTCTGAATAAATTCCAGACACTCTATCCTACTTCTACCTGTTTCTGAACTTCCTGGAAGTGTTGTCTTGTAGACACTGCATGTATACATGCCACAAACTCCTTTAGCTTCAGTGGAGTTGCTTCTTATTTTGACCATTCTGAGAAGAGAATCCAGGCCTCTGAGTCCAAGAAATTATCACTGACTGACAGAACAGAAAATATGGAGTCTGTAACTAAAAAGTTATACCCATTTTACTCAGGATAGCTTTCTGGAAGTATAAATATTAAATAACTTGTATATCCTGTATGGCTTGTAAAATAAAGGTTGATTAAATGGATTTGAGCACTAGACATATGGTCGAATACTGCTTATTGTGTGACATGTATATTCAAAAGCTCTTAAACACTGGAACTTTCAGAGGCTTCCATCGTGCAGGAAAGACAGGATGAGTACCCAGTATTAAATTTAATAGCAGTTAAATAACTTGAACGACTTAACCCTCCAGTTTATCATTTACATATTAAACAATGTAGTCTTCTGATCTCCTATCCAGTGCTTAAAGTATAACAAACGGGGGACAAGCTTTCTTCTAAAAGTGGGAATGTCACTTTATTCTTGAGTTTTATGGGTAACAAATAATCTTGGCAGAAATCAATAGAAAACCAGGGTACCCTGCCTCTTAACATAAAACAAATGTAATTGGTATTGGGATTATGAACACAGAAGTGAACACCGTGCAAAACTCTATAGTTATGAATGAAGCCCCATTGTTTTCATTAGTTCTTGACTACAGCGTAACTGAGGAGAATTTGGCCCAATGTATGTAAACACTATTACAAAAACAGAAGCATATTCTAATGATACTTTCTTTTTGCAGCCAAAACCCTACTGCAGATGAAATTATGTCTTGGGCTCAGAATTTTGACAAGATGATGAAAACACCAGCTGGTAGGAACCTTTTCAGAGAGTTTCTTCGAACAGAGTACAGCGAAGAGAACCTACTTTTCTGGCTTGCGTGTGAAGACCTAAAGAAGGAACAGAACAAGAAAGTTATTGAAGAAAAGGCGAGGCTTATATATGAAGATTATATTTCTATACTTTCACCAAAAGAGGTAAAGCTGGAAATACTAAACTTTCATTTGCTGTAATCAAGGATGGCAGTGCTGCAGGTTCATGTGGTGGGGTCAGAAAACATACCTGACTTGCTAGATCAGACAGATTCTTCACACTGAGGATCTCCAGCCAATGAAAAGGGGCCAGGGTTGGGGGCATTTGGCATCATTCACTCCAGCTTCTCAAATCTCTGGGTAATGAAGCAAGGCTCGGTGATCACAAGGCCAGCAGATGCATGTTGTTCTCTGCTTTTGTAGCGGAAAGTTCCTTTTAGAGATGGGGAATAAGCCAGGGAAGAAGATTTGAGGAGATGGTGCCAATCAACAACTGTGACATCCCAATGAATAATCTCTTATAATACTTAAAAAGTAGTGTGTGGAGTGATATCCTGCAATCACTATTGGGGTTTGTTTGTTGTTCTCAATATTTTAGATAAATGCTTGGATCGTGTCAAGTACAATTAGTTCCTTTACTTTCCCTACATTTTGGACAAGATCCTCAGCTTTTGTAAACCATTCTAGCTCTAAGCCAATGGAGCTATATTGATTTATACCAGCTGAGGACTTGGCCCTATACATTTATCCTCCAGGATGGTCGCTAGAGGTAATAGATTCCATTGTCATTATCTTGCCTTTCTTCTGTCTTGTAGTATGCTATGTTGCTTTTGAGTGATACGACTGTTAGTACAGTAAGCTAATAATGTTTTTCTCTTTCACTTATTAATAATCAGATGGCTTTCTAAGCCATCATGTAGCCCACAACTCTCCCCAGCTTTTAGGACTGCTGTAGCATTCTAGTTTCATCATTAATAGCTCAAAAGTGATAACAAATTTCATGCTCAGTGTACATAAAACCTTCCATGCAGACCCCCTTCAGTTTCAATGGCTATCCCAAATCATCTCCTGCCATTACTGTAGATCTTAAGAGGCAAGCAGGAGACCTCTTGAAACCACTTAGACAGGCATGTGAGCTGGGAACCTTTGCCCCAGCCACTATGCACCCTTCTCCCTATGCTGCTATGGGTTTGTCTGAACTATAGCTGTTTACAAACCACTTTAGTGCAAAAGCTTTAGTGTTATCTGGACCGGTGATCTGCTAGGGCACTCCAATCCTCAACTCTGGGAGCCAGTCTTACCCTGCTCTGCTGTGAGAACCCCCACTCCTGGCTGTTCACTCACAGCCTCTGGTATGTAAACTGCTTGGATTGTGCAACCAAATGACACTAGCCAATATCTCTCGTCCCAGACACAATCCTAGGAACCTCCGTCTTGCAGTGTCCAGTTATGCCCGCTGGACGCTGCAAGCTTATATGATTTCATCAATTTAACAAAGAAATTGATATGTACCAGGCTTGTTATCCCAAGGGGGGTCTCTGACACGCTTCAAACCAAACGCACTGTGTCGGGCAGAATAAACAAACAAATTATTAACTACAAAAGATAGATTTTAAATGATTATAAGTCAAAGCACAACAAATTGGATTTGGTCAAATGAAAGAAAAGCAAAATGCATTCTAAGCTGATCTTAACACTTTTAGTTCCCTTACAAACTTAGATGCTTCTACCACAGGCTGGCTGTTTGCTCTTCAGCCAGGCTCTCCCCTTTGATCAGCGCTTCAGTCGCTTGGTGGTGATGTCTGTAGATGGAGGTAGAAGAGAGAGGAAGAGCATGGCAAAAGTCTCTCCCTTTTATTATGTTCTTTCTTCCCTCTTGGCTTTGCCCCCCCACCCACAATCATATTATAAGGATGAACGTGGGGATGCAGGGTGTTCCCCCAAGATACAGAGTGTCACAATCAGCACTCAGTTATGCACATAAACTGCCTGCACACTTTACAGGGTCATTGAGAAAATTCTGGTCAAAATAGACTACAGGTGTGAAAGGTGACTCTTTTTTTAAATTCCATAAACTCAACCAATTTTCACCAGAACACTGACCAGCAAATATCTTCAATAAGGACTACTTGATGCCACTTTCTCTAACAAAGAGAATTAATCTGCTAATCTGCATAAAATGAGAGCCTAATGCTGTTAACTTCATGTACTCAAAGGCAAATCACGCAAGGGAAAATCACTTAAAGCTAAGAATTTCAGGTCTAGGATAGAGAAGTACAGTTGGTCAGGAGTTGAAATCTGCCCCAAGCAAGTTCCAAGGTTGCAATACTGCCCTTTGCAGCTGCTTCTTCAGTATTATAATACAATACAGGTCTGTCACATCTTAGGTGCATTTAACATGTGCGATTTAAGCTTTACGCGGTCGGCAAAAACAAAAACAAAACCCCAAAAAAGAGAAAAATAACAATTTAAATACTGTTTCTGTAGTGCGGGCGATTCCGCCCACCATTACACTCAATGTAATTTTGACTATACGCAATTTTCGCTTTATGCGCTGACTGCAGAACGTAACCCCAGCGTAAGATGAGACAGACCTAAACTATCTTGTCTACAGCTTTAGTGCTGTATGTTGCATCACATAGTGCTGTGTGCATGATAGGACAGAGTTCACAACAGCCATTTATATGAAAGTACATAGTAAACAAGACACAAAATATTCTACAGAGTAAATATAAAAAAGTAATAGAAAAACTTGCTAGGAATGTGATATTTGCAGTTAAGTTGGCATCATAATAATGCCTTGCGACTAATAAATGATTAGACTATAGAATGCATCTTGGAGAAGTGGACTTACTCTATACAAAGACTAAGCCAATAAAGATGTATTAGACTATTATGACAATAGTACAAGCATACAAGAATGGAAAAAAAACAGGTTGCTACATGTCACTCGTAAGGCTGTAGAGAAAACTTGCATGTTATCTTAACTATTTCAATATGGTATTTGGTTATATATTTAAAGACTTTATTGCAATGCATATGCAATATTAATTCCTGATTTTTTTTAATGCTTAACCATGTACCTTTAATGTTCCTCTAACATCAGGCTGCTTTTGGGTTTATATGGATAAATATATTTGGACAATAATTTTTTTTTTTTTTTTTTTTTATATGGGTAAAGTGTAGATATATAGAGCCAGAATCTCAGCTGATCTAAATAGCATAGGCCCGTTGAAGTTCATTGCATGGCTCAAATAGAAGGATCAAAGCAACAAATTGTTCTTGGCTCTTCCATATCATTGCTCTATCTTTTTTCTCCACAACTAATATTTTCCTAACTGGACCCATTTAGTTTTCCCTATTGCATCCATATTTTACTTAATCTAATATGAATCTTGTGTTTTAGTAGAACATCAGGGGCAATGTGCCTCTGTCCTTCCTAGATGTCAGAGTTCATTACAAAAGGAATATAAGGTCAGAAATTCAAGTGGAAATTGCAAAATTGCTACCAAGTTAAATATGAATATAAAATTGCCTAAAAGAGGAAATTACCAGAATCTAAAAGGCCTTGAAGGGGGAAAAAAAAAAAAAGAGACTTAAGACTAATAGCAACATTAGCACAACAATAAAAAAAAAGAAACTTTTGGCAATTTGTGACTAGTAAGTCTAGTGTTAAAAATAAAACAAAAAACCCAACAACCATGGTACAGTAAGCAGAAAATTTCAGAAGACTGAACAAAAGCAAGTAGGAGAAAGCATTTCAGCCAATTAATGAGTCATTCAGTATTTCCCAGGAGGAATATGTTTAAGTTTGGAAAAACTGAGTAAAATGATCAATGTAAAATGAAATGTATATGGAGAGATCCATTTAATGTATAGCTTTAACTGCCCTGCATTTTTGCTGTGATATAATGGCATCTTTTTCTCATAGTACCTAATGTGAACACAAAGACCAAGGCAAATCAAAATGGGTTTGGTAAGCTCAGATTGTAGTTTTGCCCATACTTGTATAAAATTGACTTTTGAAGAAGCCAAGTACACAAAAAAATATAACTGACAAAAGGAAACTGAGCTCTTGGTCCTCTGGGATTTTGTGGGGGGTGGGGCGGAAAATATCTATGAAATATAGATATTTATACGGCCTCTTCCAAATCTGTTGTTTAACAGACATCTCTTTCTATTCTCTTCAGGTTAGTCTTGATTCTCGGGTGCGAGAAGTGATCAACAGAAACTTGTTGGATCCCAGTCCTCACATGTATGAAGATGCCCAACTTCAGATATACACCTTAATGCACAGAGACTCTTTCCCAAGGTTTTTGAACTCTCAGATGTACAAGTCTCTCATCGAAAGTACTGTAGGCTCTACTTCTGAAACTTAGTTCTAATTTTTGGATAAAATAATTTGGGTTTTTTTGGGTGGGTGGGAGGGAATAAAAGTAGTTTAATAACATCTGGCGCTGAGTTCCTGGAGAACTACAGTTTAGCACTACTCAGGCTACTGTGAAGAAAACAAATACATATGATGGTCTCTGTCTACATTTTTACCAAGGTCCCCCTTGCTTGAGTTTGCGGGGGAGGGAACAATGGATTTGCCAAAATACATTTGTTTCACACTCCTTTCACTTAACTGCAGTCAAGATTGCAATGATGTATTTGTAGTTTTATGAACAGTCTCCTTGTGTATTCTCACACTGCATGTGCAAGATAAAATTGCTTCACATACCACTTAGTTGTTGCAATATTTAATTCAATAACATAAATTATATCTGTATTTAAGAACTTTTTTGTGCAATACAGTATTATGGTACATAGAAATAATTGCAGCAAACCAGGAAGAGGCTTGCTATTTTTTTTTTTTTTAACATCACTAACACAGAAAAAAGCCAATTTTTCACGTGTAGCATTATTCAACATGCTCTACTGAGTACAATACACTGACTTTTTGAAGCCAATAATTCTGTATGGGAAAAAGAGCTATTTATCACTGTTTATTTAAAATAAATCAAAGTGGGGATTCCTCTGGTTGGTCACTGCCAAAACTGGCATTTTCATTAGCGTTTGCAATGTCAAAAAAAAAAAAAAAAAGCACAAACCACTTAAAGGGATCCATGTCTGGGTGACACAATTTATGCGCTGATATTGTTTAATTGTTATAAGAACAAAGATTTTCAATGTACACTTCAGATGTCAGATACTGTAATTGATTTATTAAAGACTGGCGATCCAGTTCTAACACTGTTGTCTAATGTTATGTACTTCAGCAAAAAAAAAAAAAGTTTATAATTTAGTTTTTGAATAAAGAAGTTTAATAAAAGATTGCCTACATGTAGCATTTTAGAGCATTTTAGAACATTTTGATGAATTGCATCTGTCCTGTAAGATATTTTTCTTTTAAAGAGAAATCCAGTGAAAAGATGTTTTTTTTTTAAAAAAGTAGTATTTTACAAAGGGGGAGAGGGGCTAAGGAAGACTTATCTCAGCTTGTTGTCTCTTTGATTTTGAAAAACTCCTTGAAAACAAGGAGTTGTAGAGATTAATATTCAAGGGCTTATGATTTTACACTCCTTACCCAGGCAAAAGTTGAAGTTAACAGGTGTCCTTCTTGGGTAAAGAATTCTGAATATTAACGGCCCAGTACAATCAGAACTAAGAAGGCAGCATAGTGCTCAAATCGCCTTGCTGCCAGGCTATTTTTTGCAGGTATCTGGCTTGGCCTTTTTTTTAAAAAATTGTCCTATTTTGATATGCACTTTGATGTTTAAATATACCATAACTTGTAACTTACAAAACACCATCTTCATGCTTAAAGTACACAAAACTATATTCTGAGTGCTAGCATCCCCAGCAAACTATCTTGAAAGATAAATGATAGAATGGCTTTGAATAAAAGTTTTAAATGTCCTTATTACTAGGAATATTGTCCTTACTAAGGCTTAGAGAGAGGCAAGAGTCTTCTCCCTTACACCCATAGAAATATGGAGTAACTCCATTAACTTTGGAGTTGACAGACTATACCGATTTGTAATGGAGCAGAATCTGGCCCTGAAACGTTGAGCCCTTCCCCTCAGTCTGTAAATTACTTCTGATGGGCTGAGCTCTGTACAGAGCCCTATTGAAGTCAATATGATACAGGCACAGGGATCTGCTTGCATGGAATAACTTGCAGGATTTGGAGTTTAGTTTATTTTCTGGGGTTATTTTTTTCCTTTATTTTACTACCTCTCTCACACATTTATTATTATTATTATTTTATTTATAGAATATGTTTCAAATAGCCGGTTTGGGGAATTTTTTAAATTATCATTTTTACTTGAAACCTGTGTGCTTTTTCTGGATGAATATGAACAATTTGAAGAATTGTTTCTTAACTCATTTGGTTTTGTAATTTATATAGAATTCAGGAGATTATTAAAAGGGCTATTCTTTATTCCCTATGCAAATATTTTAAATGTTGTAGTGTATGACAAAATGGGATTTTAAACAAATTCTGCAAGGCAGAAAACAAAATTCTGTTTACAGTGGCGTTGCTGACTATCCTACTATATTCAGCACTTTTAAATATTGTTGTTTATGAAAATGTAGTTTAAAATGCAAGACATAATATTTATAAATATTTCTTTTAATAAATACCTGTTTTGTCTGAAAGTGTTGTTGTGTTATGACATACTTTATTCATGTTGGTTAGCTATTTACCATTATGAATAAAATATTCAATTATATTGATAGAGTAATAGCTATGATGTTTACAAAACTTTTCTTCCTGAAGGGGGGGGATGGAATTCAACAAGGAAGAATTGCCTCCTTCTACTGTGAAATCCAATTTTAAAAATGAATTTAAGATGCTTTTTCTTAATTAGAATTAAATTTGGTCCTACATATCTACTGTGCCATTTAGTTAGAATGATATTTACTATGGTACTATACAAATATAGCATCATATATGTATATATTTATATAGCATGATTTTAGGTTTGCTAGTGTTTGAGGCACAATGCATTTTGGTGCAAACAACTAGACAATGTGTAATAAGACAATACTGCATGTATAAGCCTTTAAAAATGTAGACTTGAATATTCTTGATGTTACCATTTGATGGTGACCTGCTAGCCATAAGCTATCTTTATAAGATACTTTAGACAAGTAGATGTTCTTGTCAAAACAGACAGTTCATCCTTTTTAGGACACTTCTAACTAAAGCTAAAGATAAGGGCCCTAAAATACATGTTGGTTTCTAGCATAGGCATTCCAGAAATCTATATCTGGAAACTGTTACATTATTTTAAGAAATATTACATAGGTCTTCAGTGTAATATTGCAATGAGATTATGTTCTAAATCCCCTATTTTTAGGGATTTATAAACTGACCATTATTTATGACATAGAATCTTGCTTCCAAGGAGTAAGTATTAATATAATTACTGTTAATATAAACTTAAATAATTGGTGTTTTCAAAATTATATGAATAGTCAACTACAGTCCATGTCAACTTATTGGATATCTCAAACTGTTTAAATTTCTGAAATTGGTATTGACAACAAATTAGGTCATAACACAATCTCATTGCTTTTGGTACAGTATTTTGAAAAAAAATGTAAACAGCCATGCTATTAAACTTGAAAACTGATTTACTTGTACATATAATGTACAATACAATTTTTAAACTGCCCAATATGCTTACTCTATAGACTGGAATAACATATATGTATATACCGTGCCACTTCTTGTCTCATGAAAAACTGAAATGCAAGTTCAAAATATAAACGTAAGCTTTAAAAAAGAAAAAAATAAGTTTAAATGCACATACATCATAGGGCCTAATCCTGCAGACACCTATGCATGGCCCTGAATAAGCAAAGCATTTAGGCATATGCCTAAATCCCATTGGCTTCAGAGAAACTAAATATGGGCTTTGCTGAATTGGGGACCACGTGAGTAACTTAGGGTTCCCAAATAGTCTTAGTGAAGCCAATAAATGGTTCTGTTTAAATTATTCACATGCATAGTTGTTTTGTACTCTAAGCCAATAGTATGCAGGAAGCTACCACCATTTTTCAGGTTTAATAAATATGGTCCAAATTCTGTCTTGGAGCCATATTTTCTCCCCCTGGCATAGGCTGTCTACACAGATTGCACCTACCTTCACAGGCAGGTGCTATGGAGGGGGATGCTCTCGCTGGGAGAGCATGTGGATATAATTGCTGCCATACATCAGGCTGGGGGGCCATAGAGGGGAGAGCAACTTTAAATTACAGTAAGAGCTTCCTAGAAGGCTTGTTTTGCAGAGGCTGACTAGGATATGTGCTCAGTGAGCCTGATTCAAAGCCTACTGAAATTGTTAGACTATTTGCTTCAATGGCCTTTGAATCAGAATCCATGTCCCACAAGGAGTAAGGCCTGCAGTATCAATGGCTGTAAACCTTCTCCTTGCAGGCAAGGACCCACAGCAGGTATCCTGCTGATGGAACCCAATGACTGAATGGATTTAGACTTTACATACATGGATAACCAAAATGTCAGTTTAAACTTGCTTGTTCCTCCCTGGCTACCAACCCCAATGTGGGGCTTAGGAGACCTGTGTTTTTAATACGTATGCCCACTGACTGAGCTTCAACCCCATTCAACCCTATCCTGCATACTTCTGCCAATAACAGTAGTAATCTGTGAGGGGTGGGAGGACAGTGCATGGTGGTGCCAAAATCCATAACTGTTTGAACTCACATTAATATTGTTTTCCAAGTGTGTAAACAAGTACGCTAGCTTAATGCCTGGAGCCAGAAATTGACCCTACTGGTCCCATAAACTAAGATATCAGCACAAAAACTTTCCCTACAATTTAAAATTGTGATACAAGCCAGATAATTCAACTGCTGACAGTAAGTCATTAATTCATGCTGGCTTTTTTCCTTACAAGCTTTAATTTACACTAAATCATCCTGTACTCTAAATTTCCTGGCTTTTGACTATTTGTCACAAAGCATGTTAATTATACATAGTAGTTATGAATTTCATAAATTCTAACATTCATAGGAACTCAAGTATTTGGTCCTATGAAATCCATAAAACTTCATCATTTTTCTTTTCTCCCTTTGACAACGATGCTTACTGTATTAAATTATCCATCATACTTCAGTGAACTCCACTGACAGGTACCAGTAGATCACAAAGAAGCTTTGCATGCATGAATAAGATTTCAGAGGCAGTGCTTTAGGCTATTTCTTAATGCCAGACTAACTTCAAAGACTGTAAATTCACTGCATATCCTCCAAGTGTAATTTTCTTCTTTTAAAAATATTGCTGTTACAATGTATTTTGTCAATCCAATTGTATACAGTGACAGACTTGCTGAAAATGGTTTTCTAAACATTGCAGAATTACCATTTTTGATCACCCATTCATTTTAATATCCACAAACCATCTTCTCATGTTGAATGTATTTCCTGTGGATTTCCAAAATTGATCTGGATTACAAATTTTCATTTCTGACTGTTTTGGCAACTTTACATGAATATGCATTACATTAACTTTTTTTTTAAATAAATCTTTTGAAATTGACAACTCACTAATGTAAGCTTGGGAGAACTTACTGTTACTCTACAGGTGTGTGTTAATTTAGTTGTAAAGTATGCTTATTTACTTCTGTTAATTTAAGTTGTGAATATGAAAGGAAGAACAGAATACTTTGATTTGATTCCTTCCAATGGCTGTACTATAAGATTATTGCTCAACACAATTTTACGGATAATTGCACCTTTTTATAACATAATAAAGTATATTCTTTAAACTACTTATGTTTTGAGTTTAGCTGAGAATCTTACTTCTGATGTCATCCAAAAGAAAGTGACTTTATTGCAAACTGTTTGCACACAAGGAGATATCAGAAGGGATGAACTGATAACTTTATTTTTGCAGGCTGGTATTATCTCACAATCTTTTATCACACCACAGCCTCCTAAATAACCTCTTTGTATAGCTTTTACATTTCCAATTCAACTGAGCATTAAAATGTATTTAGCAGACGTGTTTTAGAAACTGGTCATCTTTAATGATGTCCCTATCCACTGAGCTTTGACTGAAATAATTCTTGAAAATTGCCCTTCTCTCTTTCTTACAAAACATTTTAGCTCTGCTTTGACTCTGAATGTTTGATTTTTGCATCTGCTGTAACTACAGGATACATATGCGAAGATGCCTAAACTATTTTAAGGATTTTCCTTCACCACTATATTTTGAGGACTCCTTATAGTAGGAGGAGTGGCTGAGAACTCGGAAATTATACATAACAAGAGCCCAATCCTGGTACAGCTTTTACATAGGATTACAAACACTTCACACCTATGCTTACCAGCGCCTCAGTAAACTGACTTGGGCCTTATTTATCCTTTTTTAAAATAACTATATTTGTTTAAATTCATACCTTAAGTTATACCAGTCTAAACATCGTTGACTCTTATTCCAGTATGTCTTTTTCATGTTAGCTTATGTTGCTCAGGAAAGGTTTAAACTAAACAAAACAAACAACAATTCTTATACCTGAAAATGTGTAAACATAGGATTATACTAGAATAACTGTTAAAACTCTTCAATATTGACAAGCCCTTATTTTGAGGATAGTTGCTCTGATGTGAGTATGGGGCTGAAGTGAACAGGTCTGAGCAGGTGTGGGATCCACAGTGTTTTTTGGGGTCTTAAGTTTAGATCCTTGAAGTCTGTAGGTACCTAACTCCCTGAAATCAATGGGAGTTAGATACCTAACTACCTTGGAGGATCTGGGCTTTTGTAATTGGGCTTATCTACAGTGTCCATCATATATCTAAGTCATAGGAGTTTGAGGAAATAAGATCCCTGTCCGTCAGATATTTTCCTTTGTTTCTATGCTGGAATAATGGAGGTTCCTACTGTTACCCATATGGAACAGCAACAAAATGGAAGAAAGGGAGTGGGTTAGATCCCTGAGCTTACCCCCAAAGGAGAAAAGAATGCCTTTACAAGGAAAAAATAGCTAGTGCTGATTGGGGAGAGGGGGAGAATAGGATGACATATCTTCTGCCCTCTCTTCAGTCAAGGTGTGTTCTTGTGCAGTTAATCCTGGGAACAAGTATCAGAGGGGTAGCCGTGTTAGTCTGAATCTGTAAAAAGCAACAGAGGGTCCTGTGGCACCTTTAAGACTAACAGAAGTATTGGGAACATAAGCTTTCGTGGGTAAGAACCTCACTTCTTCAGATGCAAGTAATGGAAATCTCCAGAGGCAGGAACCTCGTTATCTCCATACTGATTTATACCTGCCTCTGGAGATTTCCATTACTTGCATCTGAAGAAGTGAGGTTCTTACCCACGAAAGCTTATGCTCCCAATACTTCTGTTAGTCTTAAAGGTGCCATAGGAGCCTCTGTTGCTTAATCCTGGGAAGAAATCCTCCCTGCTACTTCCAGAGTCAACCTCTGCACATGCACAAAAGCTCCCCATCATTATTCATAGAAGGGTAGAATCAGATGGTGGTCCTTTCATCAGTATGCAAGTGGTGTGGCAGCATTTGAATGAAATTCCGCAGCCAGTGCTATGCAGGAGGTCAGGCTAGATGATCACTATGGTCCCTTCTAGTCTTAAAATCTACTAACAGAGTAAAATTGGTTGTGGAGTTCTAGCAGCCTTCACGCTGCCCTTAAGTGCATCAGGATTAAGCATTAGAGACAATGAGATGATAGAGTTACCTTACTGAAACAACATTTGACAGCTCATGTATGTATGTGAAGATGTACTTACTAGTAAAGAAATGGTTCAGTCTATCTCCCAGTGGGCAAAAGTCACGTGTCAAAATCACTGCCACAATTGGTACTCTTGTTGTCAGTCTCCGCATTAAAGACAAACATTCAGAAGGAATGGAGAATGAACTGTCATTATCCCATAGATATAGGGCCTCAAGGTCAGGACTGTGGACATATTGGTGGGCAGTGGATGGAAGCTTGCACTACTACTGCACCAAATATGGTTTGTGGAGAAACTGGAGGGGCTGTAGAGATGTAGGAGAGGGAGGTGAAGAGGGGCTGCAGGGATGTAGGGAAGGGAAGTGTACAGGGGCTTTAGCAGTGTATAGATAGGAGGGCTGTATCAATCTATAGAGAGGTGGGGAATAGGGGCTGTGACAAAGTATAGGAGGGAGGGATGTTAAAAGGGAGGGGTAAAGGGGCTATATAGATGTACTGGGGCTGTAGGGATGTACAGCTAGGAGGGGTATGGGGCTGCAGGGATGTATAGGAATGTATAGCTGGGGGAGACTGGGGCTGTAGGAATGTATAACTACACGAGTTACAGGGGCTGCAGGGATGTATAGCTAGGAGGGGTTCAGGGGCTGTAGGGATGTATAGCTAGAAACTGCACAGGGGCTGTAGGGATGTATAGCTAGGGGGAGAGCAGAGACTGTAGAGATGTATTGCTAGGAGGAGAGCAGGGACTAGGAATATATAGGGGCTGTAGGAATGTTTGGCTAGGAGGATAGCAGGGCTGTAGAGATGTATTGCTAGGAGAGCAGGGACTGTAGGAATATATAGGGGCTGTAGGGATGTATAGCTAGGAGGGGGGCAGGGGCTGTGGGGATGCCGGGTGATGATCACGGGTGCCTGTCTCGGACCTTCCCTGAGCGTTTCCCACTCTATAGCGAAGGCTCCGGCTGCCGCGTGCTGGAGCGAGCGAGGAACCGGCGGCTCAGACACCCGGGCCCCACGTCAGTATCGCCTGGGTCGGTCTCCGCCCCGCCCCGCCCCCTTCTCCTGGTCGTCCAATCCGATCCGTGCTACAACCAATCCGAACCTCGTCGGCTATTTCCGAAGCTTGTGGGGAGCCGAGCGCCTTCGGCAATTTCCGGTATTCAAGGGCTACCACCCGAGCGTTTCCGGCCGCGGCTAGAGACCAACCCGAGTCTCTTCGGTCTTTTCCGCAAAGGGTCCCTCGCCAGGGACATGCGGCTGCTCGCGCGGACTCTCCGCGCGGCGCAAGGGCTGCGCGAGGCCCCGCCCCCCGCCAGGAGCTGCCGCGGGGCCGCCGCCGGGGCCGGTCTGTGCTGGGGACGTGCCGCGCAGCAGCCGCGGCGCCCGCTGAGCTCCTGGCCCGGCCTGGAGACGCTGTTCGCCGCGCCCGCGCTGCGCCGCTTCCTAGAGGAGCAGGCGAGGGGTCGAGCCGGCCCCGAGCTGGGAGCGCGGATACAGCGGCTGTGGGCAAAGGAGCAGGAGTTGCGGGACACGCAAGAGCTGGCACGAGCAGGTGAGAGACCCCCACCCCCACTAACGGCCGAGCGCGCATGGCCCCGCCCCCTGGTTCTGGCCCCGCCTACCTGCTCTGCTGGATACCCCCCGCGCGGACACGCAAACTCCAGGTGCTGTGACTAAACTTGCTGTGTGCGCGCGCCTGTGGCTGCTAACTCCGGGGTTTGTCTACACGGGGAGTTAGTTCCTGATTAACTCCGGAATGAAGAGTGCCTTATTGCATTTTAGCTTAATCCAAATCAGATTAAGGCACTTCTGTTGCAGAATAAGAGCGTGCACACAAGGAGTTAATCAGCAATAGCTGTTCCACTTTAAATTCACACTTTACCTTAATCTGAAATAATTTCTCCAGTATCAGTGAGTGTTCACTGGGCTTGTGTTCCTGACGGTCCTGTCTAGGATTTAAATCCCCTCGGGGATCTGGGCCATAGTTCCTGCGATTGTTTTTATTCAAGTGAAAATCACAGCTTTCATTTTTGAAAAAAGTTTCCAGCCTTCGGGGATGCAGAGAAAAAATTGCAAATGTGAACCTTAAAGGTGCCATAACAAGAAAGCAAATACTAAAATTACTTTTAGAAAAACTAATGTTTTTGAGGGGCCTGACTCATGATTTTTTAATGTTTGCATGTTGGCAGTATTGTGTTAAAATGTGCTAGCCAATGCAGTCTAAAAACACTTACCTTATCCTAGTGTGTGCAGGCCCAAAATTAATATTTTCTAACATGGTATATTTTCCCCAGACTATAAAAGATCATAACTGTCAGTTTTCATATAGATGATGGGCTAAAATTTGCTTGTATAGACTCTTCATTGAACAATTACAAATGAAAAGATTTAAATAGAAATAATTCAGCCATCTCCACCTGGCAATCATTTGACTTTTTAATCATAGGCTATGTCTGTGCTACGGGGATGATGGTGGCATAGTTTTGGCGGAATAGCTATGCCAGCATAACCTCATAGTGTGTAGATGCAGCCTATAGTCATGGAGTAGGTTTTTCAATTGTTGCAGAAACACTTCCTTCCCAATCAACAATAGCTAGATCCACACAAGTATTCTTCCATCAACCTAGCTGTGTCTAGACTGGGGATTAGGTTAGCATAACTACAGTGCTCAGGTGTGTGGATTTCTCACAGCCCTGAGCTCTGTAACTATGTAGAAATAAGTTTTAGTGTAGCTCAGGCCCCTAGATTGTTTTGTTGTTGTTGTTCTTAGATTATTTTGGTTGCATTAGTTATTTCACTGCAAAAAGGTACCCACCTTTTTTGGCAGTGAAGATATAGCCTTAGACCTCATTGTCACTAGGAAAAATGTGTATTTTAACGTTAAAATCCTAGTGTAGACAGGCAGTTGTACTTTAACACATTAGCTGATTGAGGTAAACCATAGTGGGGAGCCTACAGTTTACTTGACCAACTAACATGTTAAAACTAAAAATAACGTTGACTACACTAGGGTTTTAACACATGTTAAATTAATTTGTTAAAAGCATACCTTCTTTTCTAGTGACAGTAAGGCCTAACGGGGCTTTTGGCTGTACTAAGATAGCTTAATCAAGTTATCGTAATTCAAAACTTCACCTTTTTTTGCCTATTAAGATATGGCCCTATAATTCACAAGGGGTAATAGATATTACATTACCCACCTTGTCTCTCTAATATCCTGGGACTAACATGGCTACTACGCTACATGTAATGGGTAATATTCAGTTTAGTGAAGAGTGCCAGTTCAAGGTTTTACACACTAAGCCTTTAACATGAGGCTTACGTGGTGTTGAGAGCCATTCTATAAATGCAGATCACCAGCTTTATTTAATGATCCATCCTTTAAACATACTTGCAGGTCAATTTAGAATTGGACATGTGTGGGAAATAATGATGCACCAGTAACTGGACAGTGCCCAGCATTTCCCTTCTAGACAGAGAAAGATAAAAGATACATCTACTTTCTTAATCACAATACAAAAAAAGCATTTATTGCAAATCAGTTTTGAGTCCATCCATCCTTGTTTAGAGCATCATCTGGTCTTTTGAGTGTGCATGACAATTTATGCTTCTAACCTGCATTAGCACATCTAGCAAATAGGCAAACACCACTTTTTGCACTCTTTACCAGTGTTCCCTCGGAGGATATTTTTATTTTTCTGAGGCTGGCAATGTAACAGAGCATCTTTTCTATGTTACTCTAGGCTTGTTGTGTCAAAAGATTAATTCAGACTTAAACTCGGAAGCCATCAGAAGTAGCAGGGGAGTGAAAGGCTCTCAGCGAAGAGTAGCAGTGCAGCCGAAGCAATGCAGTGTAGAGAGCAGACTCATTGAAAGAGATGCTCTGTATCTACTAACTGAACTGGGGAGGGAAGGTGTGTGTGTTTGTGTAACGCACACCTGCTTAATCTATGCTGATACTGTTTCCTTATCCCGCACTGTGTTCAAGCAGCAGACACTTGAGGGTATATCTACACAGGTGTAATTGTAGCCCAGGTAGGCATACCCACACTAATCTACCTAGCATGGATAACAACAGTAATGAAGATGTGGTGGCATGGACTTCAGTGCAGGCTAGTCACCTGAGTACAAGCCCACCAAGGACCCTGTGTACATACTTGAGCTAACCTGCCCTGAAGTCCTTGCTGCCATGTCTTCAATACTATTGTTATCTATGCTAGCTGGATTAAAGCTAGTGTGGATATGCCTACTCAAGTCACAGCTTCATTTTCTGAGTAGACTGTACACAAAGAGCCTTCTCCTTTCAGTGGGGTCAGAGGGTTCTCTTAAGAGATTGTTTTGGGTGTGGTGTTTTGTTGTATGTGAAACTGTATTTGGTAGCCTAAGGGCATGTCTACACTGGCAAAGTTACAGCAGCGGCAGTTACAGCGCCGTTCAGAGAGCACTGAAGGGAAACCGCTGTTGTGTGTTCACACTGTCAGCTGCCTGCACAATAACGTGTTCACACTTGCAGCACTTGCAGCAGTATTCACAGCAGTGCACTCTGGGGCAGCTATCCCACAGAGCACCTCTTTCCCTTCTGCTGCAAAGACTTGTGGGAAGGCGGAGGGGATCGTGGGGCATCCTGGGTACTGTCCCAATGACCCGTGATGCATTGCTTTACATCCCAGAAATCCCTTAGCTTCCATCTGCCTTTGGCGCCGTCTTTCAACGGTTTGTGTACTGTGCACCCTGCCTCTTCAGGCTGCAGGAATGGATCCTGAGCTGTTGACCAGTATGCTGCTCGCTCTGACTAACACATCACAAGTGGCAGTGGAGTTATTCCTTAAACTACAAAGGCAAGAGGAGTGCGACATTGTTCTCGCCACGCGTAGAAGGTACAACATGAGATTGCTTGTGGCATTCACAGAGGTGCTGACCACAATTGAACGCCGCTTTTGGGCTTGGGAAACAAGCACTGAGTGCTGGGATCACATTGTCATTCACGTCTGGGATGACAAGCAGTGGGCTGCAGAACTTTTGGATGAGGAAAGCCACATTCATGGGACTGTGTGATGAGCTTGCCCCAGCCCTGTGGCACAAGGATACGAGAATGAGAGCTGCCCTGTCGTTGTAGATGCGTGTGGCGATTGCACTGTGGAAGTTGGCTACTCCAGACTGTTACTGATTGATCACTAACCAGTTCAGAGTGGGAAAGTCGACGGTTGGACTCATGTTGATGGAAGTGTGCAGGGCCATTAATCGCATCCTACTCCGAAAGACCGTGACTCTGGACAAAGTGCGTGACATTGTGGATGGCTTTGCACAAATGGGCTTCCCTAACTGTGGAGGGGCGATAGATGGCATGCATATTCCAATTCTGGCACCAGACCACCTAGCCACCAAGTACATTAATCACAAGAGGTATTTCTCATTGGTTCTCCAGGCTCTTGTGGATCACCGTGGACGTTTCACAGACATTAACACAGGCTGGTACTGAAAGGTGCAAGCATCTTTCGGAACACTCACCTGTTCAAGAAGCTGCAAGCAGGGACTTTCTTCCTGAACCAGAAGATCACCGTAGGGGAAGTTGAAATGCCCAAGGTGATCCTGGGAGACCCCGCCTACCCCTTAATGCTGTGGCTTATGAAGCCATACACAGGGCAACTTGACAGCAACAAGGAGCGGTTCAACAGGCTGAGCAAGTGCAGAATGACTGTTGAGTGTGCTTTTGGCCATTTAAGGGCTTATCTACACTGGCACTTTACAGCACTGCAACTTTCTCACTCAGGGGTGTGAAAAATCACCCCCCCC